>NW_016107383.1:6749969-6781246 GCF_001604975.1 Cebus imitator | reverse complement strand
AAAAAAAAAAAAAAAAAAAAAAAAAAAAAAAAAAAAGATTCAGTTTTTGCCCTGTTGGGTATAAATTTAGTGAAGACTTGATATTCCTTTCTTTCTTTCTATTACTCCCTTTCTCTCCTATCCCATGCCTGTCCCACCATTGCATCTTAGAATACATAATTTGTCTGATTTCACAGGCTTACATCTGGAGGGAGATTTGCTTCAAGATGAAGCACATCTTTGAGTCTCACTTATATGTGATTTAGATGGAATTTAGAGAGATTTTGGATTTTAGACTTTTGAGTTGATACTGGAATGAGTTAAGAATTTTGGGGGCTATTGAGATGGAATTAATATATTTTGCATGTGAGAAAGACATTAATTTGGATGTGCTAAGGTCAGAATGCTATGTTCTAAATGCTGGTGTCTCTCCAAAATTCATATGTTGACAACTCATCTTCAACGTAGTAGTATTAAGAGATGGAGCCTTTGGAAGGTGATTAGGTCATAAGGGCTTCACTCTCATGAACAGCATTAGTGCCTTTATAAAAGAGAGCCAAGGGTGCCTATTTTCCCCTCCTGCTATATGATGACACATAATAGACATCATCTGTGAGGAATGGGCTCTAACCAGACATCAAATCTGCTAGTGCCTTGATCTTGGACTTCCCAGCCCCCAGAACTGTGATCAATAAATTTATATTGTTTGTAAATTTCTCAGTCAGAAGTATTTTGTTATAGCAGACTAAGACATTACCTAACAGACTAAGACATTATCTATAAAATGTGGCTAATAATATGGTCATGTATGATTGTTATGATTAGATGACTTAATGTTGGCATCCTCTAATTCCTGGCAGGATAACTATGGTGTAAATGTAGCTTTCAGTCAAAATATCCTCTTTGCTGGGTGCAAGAAAAGGGGAGTTTTTTTCCTCTGCACTCAGAGCCCAGGAGAGATACCTTCCAGGCCATATTTCTAAGCTGTCAAGCAGAGATTATTTTGTGAGACATTCTTTCACAGACATTTTTAAGGCTTTTGAGATTTCTGGCTCTTTGTAGGGACCTCAGTTCCATTTTCCCAACTTACGGATTCCCAATACCTTAGTGATCTTTTTTGTTTGTTTGTATCTTCATCTTCTTTGCTGAAGGTTTACTCAAATATCTGGTGAGCCATTGCTATCTGTCCATATTTTACACTGAGAAAAACTTATTGGAACCTATGTGGGGAGCGGGGAGAGGGATGTCAGCTGGCAAGAATTCACATAGAATTAATGGCTTAGTGACCCAAGCCTTACTAAGAGATCCCTCTCAATTCTGCAAATACCAGTATTTAGAAGTTTTACCCAAGCCGGTTCAGTTACTCATGGGAGAACCATTCTGTCTTTTTGAATATGGATTGGGGGTGGACAGTGGGAGAATACTCACCTTCCAGTGTTCTGAGAGTCCCAACACTCAGCATACAGACTTCATTTAGGGCTCTCTTTTCAGGGCTATGTCTCCCTCACCCTGTCTCTGCAGGTTCTGAACCTGTGTTGGTTGTACAGAGCCAAGGGACTCGCGTCTGGCTGGAATTCTCTCTCTGTGGCCCTTTAGATTATAGCATTTCATATGCTTCCTCCACTCTGCAGAGTCAGTAACTCGGCTCCATCATCTCTGTGCTCCAAACATATCGTGCTTGTCTTAGTCTCCTGTGAGTTTGGACCTACTTTACTGTCTTTTTACTGGATCTTATAAAAGGCAGGAGATCAACATGAATGGCCAAACCTCTGTTTTTCCCAATGAGAATCCTTGTATAATTTGCATCTTTGTATACAGCAGAATACACAACAGGTTCATTTAATGGGCTTAAAAAATATTTTTATAGCCTTGTTATTTTTAAGAAAATGTGTTTTCTTCATAGATAAACTTTGGCATTCATTCTAATTATCATACATTTTTAATCAGTGTATGTGAATTAATGAGGTTTCACTGACAACGGTAAGCTAGTTAAAAAAGAAATTTAAGTACCTCTGGTTTACCTTGAGAAAGAGTTGAGGAGAGGGCTCACCAAGCATGGTTCCATGACTTCATCCATACACAGCTCCTTATGAGTTAATTTGCCCATTGCTGTACTTATCAGCACCATTCCAGGAAAATTTTAATTTCCCCTCTAAGTGCACTTTGAGAGGCTAAACTTGACCATTTGGATGCTGAAGGATTTTTGCTAATGTTGATACAATATATAGGTCTCGATCCTTTGCTCTTGATACATTAATTGAACTCTATTTTGTTTGTGAAAAGCTGCCCAAGGATTTTCAAGCAGAGATAATGATGCTTCTGAAAATAACTCCAGTGCTATCATGTAGACATCCTCTATTCAAGCAGGCATCACCTAGCCTAGAGATTCTATAGTGTAAAGCAGGGCATCACAAAGACACCCCTGCTCTTTCTTCTTTTGACACATGTGAAATTTGGATTGCCTTAGTGGAGAATGAGTTTAGGACACAGCACTGCAGATACATTTAAAGCAAGACCTATGTGGACATATAAGGTGTGTATCTATTGGCTGACAGTCCCTTTAATCCTTAACAATACTGTAATAGGAAATGTGACATTGCTCATATGTTGAACCTGATTGAGATATTGCTCCTTTTCTTAAAATTCAACTTCTAAATAGATAGTTTTGATCATCTTGGTTCTTTGCTGGAAGTTGAGGCTGCATCAGTGACAGAGTCCTTGTCCTGACATAGTTTCCCATTAGGTAGGGAATATCTACAAGTAAGTTGGTAATTAACCAAACAATATCATAAAAGACAATGAGGAAATTACAGGATGCTATGGAGGCTTTCTCGCAGGAAGGACACTGAATCCAAAGTTCTGTTGTTAAAGCAGGGTGGGTGTTGTCAACAGGGAATGATTCTCAAAGCAAGTGATGTCTGTGCTTAGACTTGAATAATACAGTAAATGTTATCCAGGTCAAAGGTTGAGATAGAAAGACAGGGAGCGTATTCTCAGCAAAGGAATTAGTGTAAGTACAGACAGTCAGGCAGGAAAAATCAGTTCTATAGTTCTGTTGAAGAATGGGAAGTTTAGTTTCATTGGAGCAATCCATAAGAAGAATGTGTCTATACCTACTGTGTATCCACAAAAATCAAAAATTCAAAAGAGAGCAAAAAAGAAGAATGTCTCAAGAGATGAGTCGGGAGAGGTCATCACGATGAAAGCTAAGCCACTTTATGATTTGGACTTTATTCTAGGAAGGGTCTGAAGCCATGGAGTGATGTAACAAAGATCTCTCTGGCTGTAAGGTAGAGCATGGATCGATACAAGGCAAGACTAGAGGCTGGGAGACTAGTTAGGATGCTGTTGCAGAAATTTAGGTGAGAAATAATCCTGACTTTTACAAGGGTAGGGCAGTGATTCTGAAGAATAGTTAGATACATTTGAAAGAGTTAAAGAGAGAGAATTGGCAGGAGTCGGTGATAAAATGTGCTTGGAGGGATGAGGCAGTATTCCAGAAGTAATTTCGCTCAGAGCCATAGTCAACCACACACCTGGCCACTGTCACCTCACTTATTACACTGGTCCTGAGTCAGTGGGACTGAGATCAGGTATGTCTTGATGGAGGGCAGGAGTAGGTGGAAGCGAAGGAAAGGTTTAGGCTTTTGGAGACATTGCTTGAATTGAGACTTAGTGTGTGACTGCATTGTGAGAGTTTTGTGTTCCTTACTGGATTTCCAAGCTTGTTAAGGACAGCAGCATCTATGGTTTTTCTTTTGTATTTGCCAGTTTTTAGAACAGCACATAGAAATCACTCACTAAATACAGAAGGATAAATGCAGTGATATCAGTCAGGACACAGGTGTCATCCCTGAAATGTCAGCTAAAGAGCATAATGCAGAGACTATAGACAGAGAAGGGGCTGTCTTGGGAACCAACAAGGGATAGAGAAGCACACAGGGCTTAGCAGCCAGTGGGAAGCTCTTACCACCCTTGGGTCTGAGGAGCAAAAAGAGCAAGTTAGTACAACCTGAAAAGGACTATAGCCCTGGAAGAGGAACTGTGGCCCAGCTGGGGTTAGAGGTAGGTTGATACCCTAACCTTTCTCTTCCACCATAGAATCTCTGTCGGGGTTTCTGGTTGGCCATGCATAATTGGAAACCAGAGGAGAGGGAGGAGCCTGAGTGATGCCCTTTAGCCCCTAGAGGTTGACCTGTTGGAGCATGGAGCAAGGCAAAGAGTGGCAAATAATGAATTTGGAGGCAAAAGAAAAAAAAGTCACAAAACTGTATTTACATTCTGCCTCTTCAAAAATAGCTCTGATATGTATAATACAAGTGATAACTTGTTATAAGAAAATGTTAATCCATATACTTCATTTCCTGACCCTGTTGGATAAAAATGTCTTCGGGAGCCCAAAATCAATATTTATAGCTTCCTGTTTAATAAAAGTTGCTATGCCCACCTAGAGTTTTAGCAAAGATTTCTTTTAGCCACTGTGATATAAGCTGGATAGAGAAGAGACAATGGAGAAGCTCAGAGGAAGACAGAGTTTGCTTTGATCAAGCTGGAAGCTGCAGAAGGGCCATGTTACAGGGAGGGAATAAGGCAGCTTAGCTCTGAAATAGGCTTGGAGATTAGTTGTTTTGCTCTTCTCAGAAAGTGGCTGAGGTCTACAGAGACCATGTTCTTCCATTATGACAAAACTGAAGGCCAGAGAAGGCACCAGTAACAGCATTGTCACACTGTTAGGCTGGTTTTGATAGTGACATATGCATAAAAAGGCAGCAGAGAGACAGACAGGATATAAGGAGAGGAAGAGGGCACATTGGAGCAGTAACTATTCTCAGTGGAAATCAAAACGCTAGGCTGCGAAAATGTTTTTTAACATTAATTTGCTTTCATTTAAAATGCCAAATCATTTACCCTTTATGTGCACACTCTCACTTATAATGTGGTGTTTTTTTCACCCTAGAATAAAACCCTCTCCAGGATCTCTGTTATGAAACACAGAATAAAGGCCAAGAAGTGCAATTTGTTTTCATTGCCTGTATTGTTAAACATTCAGACAAATGTTTCCTCATGTTACCTGGAAACCAAACCCTAGATCCAGAAGTTAGAATTCTGGGAGCTATTTTCACAAGCACTCCATCAATATTTTTTACCAAATCCGTTGCACAGTCTGGAAAAGACAATTGACTTTCAGGCCAGGCCAACCTGGATTTCATGACCATCTTTTCCACTTATTATCTGGGTGACTTTGGCAATTTACTTAACTTCTTTGAATTTTTTTTTTTGAACATATGAAATGAGGATGCTGGTATCTCTATGTATATATTATTTTTAGAATTAAGTAAGTTAACATCTGCCTAATGCCTGGGACATACTAGACACTCAGCAAATGTAATATCCTCCAATTTCCCACTTAAAAAAAATCCAGCCCTACTAAGATTGTCAAAGAATTCTTTCAGTATCATGAAGATGTGTCAAGAATTTTCAGATGGATTTATTAAGTCCTAGGAAAGTCCTGGGTAAATTCAGTTGAAAAGTATAAAACAGTCGTTTGGGTAAATGAAAACCACATCATGATTTTATATATTTCTGTCTAATCCTGCATATGTAGTAGCTGACCGTTTGAAGAACTGGGTCAGTTTGCAAATAGCATCTTTAGATTAATTTATCCAGAAAACACAGAGACAGGCCTTGAATCAGTAAGAAGGTGTAGAAGGCTTCCAAGGCCATATATGGCTTTATAGAAATACTCCAATAAATTTTTATGGCACAGTTCTCTGGCCTACTGTCAGATATGTAGAAAAGGAGAGTGACAAATAAAACAGGGTTTACATGAGCCAGGGTGGAAATTTGGAACAAAATATTTCTGTGGACACCAGAGCAATCCCAGGGTTCTGTTGACTTCCATGCTCATTGGGTTTCCTGGCTTTACAAATCTATTCTCATTGTCTCTGTGTATAAAGTTGGGTTTTGTTTTTGTTTTTGTTTTGTTTTGTTTGAGATAGGGTCGGTCTCTGTCACCCAGACTGGAGTGCAGTGGCATGATCACAGCTGACTGCAACCTTGACGTCCTGGGCTCCAGCAATTCTCCCATGTCAGCCTCCTGAGTAGCTGGGGCTGCAGGTGCACAAAACCCACCATGCCGAGATAGGTTTTGAAATTATCTGTAGTAGAGGCAGGGTCTCACTATGTTGCCCAGGCTTCCCTTGAACTCCTGGCCTCAAGCAGTCCTCCTGCCTCAGCTTCCCAAAGTGCTGATATTGCAGGTGTGAGCCACCACACCTAACTGTTTATATAGTTTTAATTGTGCAACCAGCAATTTAGAAGCATGTATCTTGGCTATTTTTTCCTAGTTCTGCAGATATTTCTATTGTGCTCTGTCTACCTTTTCTTTTGGAATCCTTCATGGGGTGAGAAGTACACCATTTTGGGTCAGATGCTTATAGCTTTTTTTTAGTTGTGGAAGAGAAAACTAACCGCTGTATACCAGCATTGAGCTAAATGAACTAATAAAACTTCATTAAAAACCAATGCTCATAGCAGCTGAGAACTTATGAATTCCTGCTCTCCTAGCAGTCTGCAAGTTGTAGTGGAAAGAGCATGTGACTATGTAATCAGAAGGACCTAAGTTTGAATCTGACCTCTGTGATCTCGAATACTTTACCTCTCTATGCCCCAGTCAATCCATATATAAAATGTGCATAATAATATATTTACTATATATAACTCATATATAAAATGGGCACAATAAAATACCTTTTAGAATTGGCACAGGGTTTACATGCCTCTCAAGATGAATAACTTCTTGAATAAGATGAATTTTACCAGGGAATATATAAAGCCACTGAATGAAAAGGCACACCTTCTAGGAACATGAATTTTACTCTGAATTTTGGAAAGATAAAGTTCATCATAGAGCTCATTTTCATAAATTTTCAAAGTACAGCATGAGACTTCAAACAAATTTATGCTTGTAGTTATTTAAGGTCAAACTTAAGACTACCCATAGTCACAAGCTCACTTATTTCAACAATCAAGAGTTCTCAGAAAGCTGTTAAAAGAACTTATGTCTATAACAGTATTTAGCAAGTGTTATCACAGTCAGATTCAGTGAAGGATATAGAAACTAGTCTAGGTAACTTCAGCAGAAAGGTATTTAATAAAAGGAATTAGTTGCCTATTAAAAAAATGGAAAGGCTCAGGGAAAAGACTTTAGATTGGTTCTCCATTAGCAACACTTAGAACTCCTCCAAACTGAAAGAAAAGTGAAACTAGAGAACCAGGAGGTTGCCATTGAAACTGTGCTACACAAGAACAGTGATCCCGGAATTGGAAAACTGGGATGAGGGAGCTGGCACCTTGCAACTGCCTTCTGACACCCAGAAAGCTAAGGATTGGACACTAGAACTCTAAGTTGGCTGCCATGCTCCTCACAGCTTTGTTTAGTGGCAGCAGAAGCCAAAACATCAGGGGTATTTCCTTCTCTTCACATCTACATTCCACATCTCATGGGAACATATAAAATATATATCTGGCAGAACCTGTTTCCAGAACCTTTGCTGCAAGGGAATCTGGGAAGGTGGATATATCTTTAGGCATTCTATCTTCTGCAGTATAGCAAGGTACATCACAAGATGAAATGAGGTTGAGTAAGTTCACAGTATCCATTACACGAAGTATTGACTACATGGTAGAAGCTCAAGAAATGCTAATTCTCATCTCTTCTAAAGACTCAAAATAAGATTTTAAAGGAAACTGTGCCTCGATTATGGTTTGGGGAATTGTGGCAAAGATAGCTTACCTCCTCTGATCAGTTTTGTGGAATTCTGGAAGGAGGTTATTGGGGCAAAGACAGTAGTGCTCACCAAATAGTCCCTTTGTTTTCCTGCATTTCCAGGCCTTCCTACAGTTATGTTGGGTTTCGTGGCTAATTTGGGCTAATGACATGTGACTGGAAGTGATGCGTGTACTTCTGGGCTGAGACACTGATAAGTATGTGTGTTCCTGGAAGTGCAGGGACAAAATGACAAAGCTTCCTTTAGCCTGGCTTCTCCAGTGATCCAATGGAGCGTGTATCCACTCTGACACCTCGACCATTTGTGGACATACAGATATGATTTTATAAACTTTTGTTGTGCTAAATGGCTGAGATTTTGGGATCATTTGATACCACAGTATAAACCTATCCTGTTGTGACTAATGGGATCATCATGTAAATGTACTAAGAGTTCGGTCAAGCTGACTAATATTTGCTGAGAAACACCAGTAATTCTCATGAAGCTTCGACTGTTTTGTAAATGAAATTTTTTCTCACTCTTCCTTACTTTATATCTTTCTTAATACAGAGTCCCAAAGCCTGCCACGCTACTTCCTTTTTACTTGAAGTCATCCCAGTGAATGATTGTAACCCAGAGGTCCCAGATGAAGACCACTGGGCCTTTTCACACTTAGAACATGTGAAAAACATTGTTTATTACTGCAATTTAGCTGTTGCTTTTTGAGACCTTTACAATTTGCAGCTGACTCTCTTTCCTTCTGGGTCTAAGGATACCTTTGCTCAAAAAGGAAGCCTTACCTTGTTTGCCTCAGTAAAATCAAGTGTAACTGTAACCTAACCAAATCCTGCCACAGCTAAAATGCTAGAATGTAAGTTTGTGACATTCCTTCTGCCTTCCTAGCTTATAATTATTAGCATTTTTTAGACAAGACCACTAATTTTTGAAAAATATAGAGACTGGAAAACACTTTGTTCTCTTTTTTGCCCTCACTTATGTACCCTTCCTGGCATATTTTCATCTGAATTAACTTCTGCTACAGTAATTCTCAAACTTTTTTTCTCAAATCTTGCCATTAGAGCATTGGTGTGAAAATCAAATGAGGCAATACGTATTAAAGTATTTCATAAGCTATGATGCTGTAAGAATATAAGGAAAAAGCAAACCTCATTGAAGATGTCCTTGCCCCATCACTGGGGCCCACAAGAAACCCACAGCCTATTGCTGTTCACCAACTGTGTGCGATGAGCTTTGCCAACTTGACACTCGATGTCCCAACTCTTTACATCTGTTACCATGCAGTAGTTTTACATTTCATTTTGTCATTTTTTTCTTTTTTGAGATGAAGTCTCGCTCTGTTGCCCAGGCTGGAGTGCAGTGGCATAATCTCAGCTCACTGCAACCTCCACCTCCTGGGTTCAAGTGATTCTCCTGCCTCAACCTCCCGAGTAGCTGGGACTGCAGGCATACACCATCACGCCCGGCTAATTTTTGTATTTTTTTAGTAAAGATGGGGTTTCATCATATTGGTCAGGCTGGCCTTCAACTCCTGACCTCATGATCCACCCGCCTCAGCCTCCCAAAGTGCTGGTATTACAGGCATGAACCACTGTGCCGGTCCTGTCTTTTCTTTTTATTAACATCTGTCTTCCTCACCAGCTCCATGAGTAAATCAAACTTGTTTGTTTTTGCTCTTCATTCCATCTCCCAGTGTCCAGCCCAGTGACTGGCTCAGAGTAAGCAATGATTAAATACTCCCTGAAGGAATGGATAGATGGCTGGATGGACTGATGGGTGGATAAAGCAAAGGGAACACAAGAGTGTCCCAGGAAATAGAGATGAGCTTCTCAATTTTCCCATTCAGCACTCCTGCACGTTGCTATGGGCCAGGTCAAACAGATGTTTAGAATTTCTTCAGCTATGATATTTTTGGTGCCTTGGATATTCCCCAAGAACTTCCAAGTCCTGGTGCCTAAATGAAAAAAACTCTCCTTTGCAATGATTGCCTCAGTCAATACAATAGTTTGCCAAACCCACGAGGCACTGCCTATGAAGGAAAATATTCTCCAACTATGACCACACAGTACAGCATATTTGGTTTTTTTGTTTGTTTGTTTGTTTGTTTTTTCCATGATAACCAGAGCTGTGACTTCTGTAGGCCTCCTTGTGAGAGCTGCCTAGCTTTAAGATTGTCACAGGTAACCTCTCTACTTTCATGTGGCAGGTATTTTAAATTGCAGTTGCAGCTTTTCCACTTAGAATTGCTTGTCCTGAAGAGCCTTAAACTCTAAACCAGAGGGGCCACTGGGGAGGAGAGGTTGGCACAATGTTTGGCCTTTGGAGGGACAGTGTCCCACCCCATCCAGGAGGCCTTGGCGCCAACCAGTCAAAATAGAGCAAGAGGCCCTGGTACAGGCACTTCTGGGAATCTGACAGAGTTTTTGCTGCTCTGTTGTCCATCATGGCCCAAGCAGAGTGTGGCTTAAAAGGACAGAAAATTGACCGGGCCCAGTGGCTCACACCTGTAATCTCAGCACTTTGGGAGGCTGAGGTGGGCGGATCACCTGAGGTCAGGAGTTCTAGACCAGCCTGGCCAACATGGTGAAACCATCTCTACTAACACTACAAAAATTAGCCGGGCATGGTCATGTGTGCCTGTAATCTCAGCTACTTGGGAGGCTGAGGCAGGAGAATCACTCGAACCTGGGAGATGGAGTTGGCAGTGAGCCAAGATCACGCCACTGCACGTCAGCCTTGGCAGTAGAAAAAAAAAAAAAAAAAAACAGGAAATCAAAGTCTGCAGAGGCCTTTGAGGGTCCAGACTACTGTAGGGCATTTTAGCAGAGAGAATTAAATGCAGGGAATTGGTTCACTGGTGAGGAAGGAACTGAGAATCCAGCAGGAAATGAAACCACTTGGAGATTAGCCATAGCAGGAACCCCCACCTCTCTTAGGCTACAAGGGCAAAGTAAGAGGGAAGATGCTACCAGGATCCAGGGTCAGCGCCACTTTGCAAAAGCTGGAACCACAGTGCACCTGCCCAGCTAGTGGAGCCATAGAGAAGACAGTGTTGCTGCTAGAGATTCTACACTAGGTCAAGTGGGGGACCTGAGGTACCATGGTTTTCCCGTCCTCCTGCCCTCCAGTCTCCTTCAGTGCTTCCTATTTGGCAGAAGTCATGTGACAGAGAAGTCTCAGGGAATCATACCCCTGTGATACTGACCAAACTCAGGAAAAATACAAGGAATGGATTTGATAGTATAATGCCCCAAGACAGCCACAGGAAGGCATCTGATTCTTCCCTATGTCTTTACTTCCTACTTCCTAGCACACAATAAGTTCTCAATAAATATTACACTGAATGGATTGAATGGCTCTGATGCTTAACTCTCTCCGTTATGTGAAATAGGTCACTTCACGCCTTTGAGTGTATTTCTGGACATAAACTAAATATAAAAACGTGTTCCCCATTCTTATCCTAACAAGTAGAGGATTCTGATCTTTGGTGTCTTGTAGGAGCTCTGTGCCATCTTGTAGTGGTTTTATTGTCATTGTACAAGGTTCTGATCGGTGAGTTAAATCATCCTGACCCCCAGGATTGACCCTGAAAGTCACTGTTTGGAATGAGACCTTAATGTTGAATGGTTTTAATGTGATTTGTTTATTTCTTTGGTGAAGTCCAAGAAACATGTACATTTCTGGTCCCAAGTAGCTTAAGTGTTGCTCTAGGATATCACTTTAAGATATTTCATAATTTATTCATTTATTTTCTTTTATTTATTCATTTATTTATTTTGAGACGAAGTCTTGCTCTGTCTGTCATCCAGGCTGGAGTGCAGTGGCATATCTCAGCTCACTGCAACCTCTGCCTTCCAGGTTAAAATGATCCTCCTGCCGCAGCCTCCCAAGTAGCTGGGACTATAGGCACGTGCCACCACGCCTGGCTAATTTTTGTATTTTTGTAGAGACAGGGTTTTGCCATGTTGGCCAGGCTGGTCTCAAACTCCTGACCTCAAGTGATCCACCCACCTCGGCGTCCCAAAGTGATGGGATTACAGGCATGAGCCACCACACCTGGCCTATTCATTTATTTTCAATAGGTAATACAGATGCTCCTCAACTTACAATGGGGTTACATCCTGATAAATCCATCATAAGTTGACAACATCAAGTCAAAAATGCAGTTAATACACCTACCCTACTGAACATCATAGCTTAGTTTAGCCTATATTAAACATGCTCAGAACACTTACATTAGCCTACAGTTGAGCAAAATCATCTAACACAAAGATTATTTTATAAAAAAGTGTTGAATATCTCATGTAATTTATTGAATGTTCTACTGAAAGCAAAAAGCAGGGAGGTTGTAGGGGTACTTGAAGTAAAGTTTCTACTGAATGCATATTGCTTTTGCACCATCAAAACTTGAAAAATACTAAGTCGAACCACTCTAAGTTAGGGACCATCTGCACATGCACTTATTTCATATTCAAAAGGTATAGAGGACTTGTGGTGAAAAATAAATATATCTTTAAGTTCTACATCCAAGTCACCTGGTTCTTCTCTCAAAGAAGCAATATTGTTGCCAGGTTTTTATGTTAAAATGTCAATTTAAGACAATAAGTATTTCCCCAATCTTCCAAATGGCAGGCATATTAGTTTTCTAGGACTTCCATAACAAATTTCTATAAACTAGGTGTCTTAGACAACAGAAATGTATTCTTTCATAGCTCTGGACACTAGGAGTTCAAAATCAAGGCATTGGTAGGGTCAGTGTCTTGATTGCCAAAACCGCAAGGTACTGCTTTGAAGCCTCTAGAGAGGAATCCTCCTTCATTGCCTTTTCCTTCTTCTGGTGTCCTTGGTATTTTAATCCTTGGTATTTCTTGGCTTGTAGCTGCAACCCTGCACTCTCTCTTCCATCTTTACTGGCCTTCTCTGTGCATGCATACCATTGCGTGTCCTCTCCTCTTCTTATAAGAACACAATCATTAGATTTAGAGGCCACCTAATCTATTATAGTATAATCTCATCTCAACTAATTACATTGCGAAGATCTTTTTCCAAATAAGGCTGCATTCTGAGGTTCTGGATAGAAATGAATTTTGAGAGGACACTATTCAACCCATCATTGCAGGACATGATGCTTCTCAAATGCCTCTAAAAATAAGACTTATATGGGGATATGGGGGCAATATCAGTGGATAAAAATATAGGTTCCTGGCCCCATCCCAGATCCACAGAATTGAAACCTCCAAAAAAGGGGCCTGGAAATCTCCAGTTTCAACAGGTTTTCTAGGCAAGGGTAATCATTGGGGAAGTATAAGAAATGCTCTTTGAAATAACCAAACAAAGGCAAACACCCCAAAGTATAAAACCTGACCCAGTGAACTTCAGGTCAAACATTTCCTTTACCTTAATAACTTAGAGCATTTTACCTAATGCCTCTGGGCCTCAGTCTTTTAATTCACAGAATGGTGGTAACAGTAATGGTACCTACATTGTGGGGCTGCTAGAAATGGAAGGAATATCGTGTCCATGTACTCTGAATGATGAAGAGCTGCTAGGAGCAGGCCTGAGACTCAAACCCAGAGCCTCTGAGTCTGTGTCCATCACACACCTTCCATTAAAATCTTGCCTTCTTATGACTTCAAAGAGGAAATGTCCATAGGATACCTTTAACGAGCTAGGTTCCCCAGGGGAGTTTTAATTTGATCTACTTACAAAGCTATAGTATTTGCACACTTATTAGAAAATACTGAGTAAATAGGGCCATATGTTATTTGACACCCTGGTGACATCTTCTGCCTGCAATTATCCTCTCACTTCCCTACACACCAACCCCTAACATCTTCACAACCTTGTGCCCATCTCTCAGTCCTCATACAGACATCACCTATTCTAAACAGTTGTTTCTGTCTGCCTTCTTCAGGACCACAATTGTTGATGTTGATATTGTTGTTCTGAGAAACCCTGGCTATCATTTTTCCAGTGCTTGCCGTATGCAGACCAAGGTAGTAAGTGACAGAATTGGGTTTAAGCTAGCCCTTTCTGACTTCAAAGCCCATGTGTCATGGAACCATCGTATTATACTGTCTTCAAACCCCTTCCAAAGCTACCCTAACCACATTGTATGGCTTATGGGAAAGAAATTCCATTTCCTCTACTAAACTGTGACTCCTTCTCGTCATCCATGCCAAAGCACAATCTCACATTTCATTTGTGTCCTATAGCACATAATAGGTGCTCAATAAATGTCTGACAATAGAATAGAGGGATTCATGGGTAACAAGGAAGCTAGACCTATACTTTCTGGAACATGATACATTTTTATGAGTTATAAGGAACCTTAGAAAACATTTTATACTAGATTAAAGTTAAATTGAGAAGGCTTTCCGGGTACAACAGTGACTTAGCATCACAATGAGACAATGAATGGTGTCTTAATGTTTTCTAGCTTCTTGCTACTCAAAGTGTGCTTCAGGGACACTAGCAGCATCACATCACCTGGGAATTTGTAAGAAATGCTGAGTTTCAGACATTGCTCCAGGCCTGTGGAATCAGAATCTGCATTTTAATATGATGCATCCCATTACAGTTTAACAGGCATTTTCATTTTGAATGTATCACTGAGCTTTCACCAGACTAATCTCTCATCCTTTAGCTGAATGTCCTGTTTTGTTGTTTTCTAGAGATGAAATTCAATTTCCTAGTGAATTCACATGTGTGAGGAATTTACTAAGGAGGGGATGGTGTTGGTAAAATTAATTAAATTCACTCAGTGCCTTGGAAATAAAGCTTTAACAAAGGATCAGAAAAAGTTCCTTTAGTGCAGATGGGATAACTGATTTCTCATTTAGAATAGCACCCACTCTGGCTCAGATCCAGGCAAAATGTCAACTGCTCCAACTCATGAAAGGTCAATAAATTGCCTCAAACATTTTATGAAATGCTCATCTCAAAGCTGAAGCCACTGTGGAGATGGTTGTATGCAGCCCAACCCCGTGATGTCATCAGTCATGCCCTTGTCCCAGCCTGATTCATCCCCTCAGCTTCTAGGGTGGAGCCATCTGAAGCTTCATTTTCTCCTATCTGAAGTTGAGCCAACTTTCTATTATGGTTATGGGAGTAGAGTAATAGCCTGAAACAGAGAAAGCAGCAGCTTATCAGCATGAAGTATTTCTCCTCAGAGTTTCAACTTCTGCCCCTAAGTCTTTTTACTAAGGCTGCTTAGAATTAGTAAAATCATTTAGCTTGAATTTCTTAGTTTCTCCAGCTGTTCCTGATGCAAAATTCATGGTGATGTTGGCAGGCGCCAGAAGAAAGGAGGGAGTACTAAAAGCATGGATAATATACAAACCCTATAATTGGTCCTTTCCAATTATCTGTATTTGTAAACTGATGCCAGGAATATAGAGACCCTTTGGGATTGATTCCTGTTTATAGACACTGTGACAGGTACATAGTAGCTGCCCAATAAATACCTTTCAACTGACCTGAAGCAAATACAATCTAATTATCTGTCACTTAGTACATCCAAGAAAATGCCATAATGCCTTTATGATAAAGACTGTCACGCTGAAAAGACAATATCTTAAAGACTTATCTGAAAAAGCATGATAGAAGACTTCCACTGTGACCAAGATGGAGTAACGGGAACTATATTTACTCTTCTTCCTAAAACGAACAAAAACAACAGGCAATGTGTGATCCTACAATGCTCAAAACCTTGGACATCAGGCAGTGATTCCTGAGAGATGAGAAACAGATGAGATGCCCCTCTGAGAAATGCCCCTGCCTTGACCTTTCAAGCCATGGCCCAGGGAGAGGGAACCCCAGGAGCACCTGCCAGACTCCCTGGGCTGGGAAGACAGACTGAGAGACTGGGAGATCAAAACAGCCACTGTTCACAAGGTAGATGCCAGTGAGGAGGGAGCTGCACAGACAATTCTGGAGATTTTGAAAAGGGTCCTATACAGTTTAGCTGAATACCAATCAGTGTATGTGTATGAGGAAACTACACAGAGCCAAGGCAAAACTATACCACAGGATAAGAAGAAACAGTGCTCAGCACTCACATGAGGCCAGAAATAAGGCTTATCCTGCCAGTGGGACTGGAAAATGTCATGATTCATGGGACATTGGGTAGAGCACACATAAGGGCCTCACCTCTATGGAAAGAATTAGCCCCAGATGGAACGCCACTCCAGCCCAGCCTAACAAACCTCAGTAGCAACATCTGAAAAGACCAAATGGTTTCCAAATAACTGTGTCCCAGAAAAAAACAAAACAAAACAAAAACACTGATGAATATGTTTAGGAATATAAAAATATCTAACCCTCAATAAGGTAAAATTCACAATGTTTGGCACCTATGAAAAAATTACCAGGGCCACGTGCAGTTGTTTACTCCTGTAATCCCAGCACTTTGGGAGGACAAGGTAGGGAGGATTTTAACTTGTGTATTGGTCTAGGACTCTGGGAAAGTTTTCTCATCCTGCACCTCCTCTGTGCTAAACGAAGTATTTGACTGAGTCCTGTCATTCTTCCTCCTGTATGGATTTCCAAACACTTCTCTCCATTTCCATGACTGCCAAACCATTGAGGCAAGTACACTACTGGGCAGGCGAGGGGCAACCAGGGGCCAGCTCTTACCTGTGCGAGCTGTAGTGTGGTGGCACATCAGAGCCAGCTATAGTTCCAGCTACTTAGAAGGCTGAAGAAGGAGAACCGCTTGAACCCAGAGGCTTGAGGCTGCAGTGAACTATGATGGTGCCACTGCACTGGGTAACAGAGCAAGACCCTGTCTCTTTTTTTTTTTTCCCATTTATTTATTTTGTTGCATTTTAGGTTTGGGGGTACATGTGAAGAACATGCAAAATTGTTGCATAGGTACACACGTGGCAGTGTGATTTGCTGCCTTCTTAAAAAGAAGTAAAAGAGAGAGGGAATCACCAAACATTCAAAGAAGGAGTAAATCTGACCCATGATGTAGAGAAAAACTGATCAGTTGAAACTGACCCAGAACTGACATGGATGTTAGAATTATACAACATGGATTTTAAATAGTTAATATAATGATATTCCTTATGATCAAAAAGTTAAAATGTGAAATTTTTAAAAAATTGATATCAACTTCTACATATGAAACTGCAATGCGTGGATGAAAAACACAACAAATGGCATTCATAGCCCAAAATATCTAGTAATAGAAACTATTCCCACTGAAACACAGAAAAGATACTTTCAAAAAAATGAACAGAGGCTGGGCACAGTGGCTCACACCCATAACCCCAGCACTTTGGGGGGCCGAGGCTGGTGGATCATGAGGTCAGGAGATTGAGACCATCCTGGCCAACATGGTGAAACCCTGTCTCTAGTAAAAATACAAAAAATAGCTGGACATGGTGGTGTGTGCCTCTAGTCCCAGCTACTTGGAAGGCTGAGGCAGGAGGATTGCTTGAACCCAGGAGGCAGAAATTGCAGTGAGCTGAGATTGTGCCACTGCACTCCAGCCTAGTGACAGAGCAAGATTCAGCCTCAAAAACAAACAAAAAAACGAACAGAGAATCAGCTATGCTACAAATTCAAGCAGGCTTATACACCTATAGTTGGAGTCCACAAAGGGGAGAAGGAATTGAAAAACATTTGAAGAAATAATACCTGAAAATTACTCAAATTTGACAAAATCTGTAAACCTCCAGGTCCACAGAAGCTCAATAAACCATACATTCAAGACATATAAAACTAATGACACCAAAGTACTTGTAATCGCAATACTCAACACCAGTGATAAAAAGAAACTTTTAAAAAGCCACTAAAGAAAAAAAGACACATTACACACAGAGGAACAGAGGAGGCAGCTGGTTTCTCACTAGAAGCAATGCAAATGAGAAGGCATTTAAGCAACATCTTTCAAGTACTGAAATAAAAAGAGCTGCCAAGTAGCATTCTGTACCCAGCAAAAATATCTTTCAAAAATTAAGGTGAAATAGAAATCCTCAAAGAATATATCACCTGCAGACCTGTACTACAAGAAATACTACAGGAAGACTACAGGCAGAAAGAAAATTACATCAAATAGAAATATGTATCTTCAGAAAGCAATAACTTTATAATGTTATAATAGTAAGACTTCCCTCATTGATCTGTAGATCCAATGCCATATTAATCAAAATCTCAGTAGATTTTTTTAATAGAAATTGAAAAACTGATTCTAAAATTCATATGGAAATGCAAAGGACTCAGAATAACCAAACACCTTTAAAAAGACAAAACTAGAGTACAAACACCACCTCATTCTAGACCTTTTATAATGTTACAGCAATCAAAACAGTGGGGTATTGACATCAAGATAGATGAATTGATTGATGAAACCTAATAGGGAGGCCAGAAATAGACTCACATGTATATGGGTAACTAACTTTCCACAGAAATACAAACGCAATTCAAGAAAAATAGTATTTTAAACAAATGGTGCTATTAAAATTGAATATCTATGGGCATACTGCCAATTCTGTAAAAAAATTAATATCAAATGCAAAAAAGCACTTCAATCTATATTTTATACCATATACAAAATCCATTCAAATGTATCATCAACCTCAAAGTAAAACATAAAACTATAAAACTTCTGGGAGAAAACAAAACATGCTTGAATTAGAGTTTGGAAAAGGTGCTGGATAAGACACCAAAAACACAATTCCTAAAGCAAAAATTTATAAATCAGAGTTCGTTAAAATTAAAAACCTATTCTTGAGAGAATGAAAACACAAGCCAAAGATTGGGAGAACATATTTGCAAAGTATTTATTGATAAATGACTCGTATCCAGAGCATATATATTGTATTTATTTATTTGTTTGTTTTTTTGTTTAGAGATGGAGTCTTGCTCTGTTGCCCAGGCTGGAGTGCAATGGCATGATCTTGGCTCACTGCAACCTCTGCCTCCTGAGTTCAAGCAGTTCTTCTGCCTCAGCCTCCCTAGTAGCTGGGATTACAGGTGCATGCCACCATGGCTGGCTGATTTTTGTATTTTTAGTAGAGACGGAGTTTCACCATTTTGGCCAGGCTGGTCTTGAATTCCCGACCTCAAATGATCCATCTACCTGGGCCTCCCAAAGTGCTGGGATTATAAGCATGAGCCACCATGCCCGGCAAAGAGCCTATTTATTTGAAAAATCTCTAAACTCATAATAAAAAGACAATAAATGCAATTTTTAAAAGGGCCAAAATGTATACAGACACTTGATCATAGAAGATAGATGCATAGAAAATAAGCATAGGAAAAGGTGCTCTACTTCATTAGCCTATGCACACGTGCAAATTAAAACCACGGTGAGATGCTGCTACATTCATATGAACCTAGCTAAAATTAAAAAGGATGACTATATTAGGTATTGGCAAGGATCTGAAAGAACTCAAACCTTCATATACTTCAGTTTGAAAATGAAAAATGGTACAGTCACTCTGGTACAGTTTGGCTATTCCTTAAAATGTTAAAGGCACACCTACCATATGAGCCAGCAATTCCTCTCCTAGCTATTTACCCAAGAGAAATGAACGTACGTGTCTATACAAAAACACCAGTGTTCGTAGCAGCATTATTTGTTGCTATTACTATAACCAAAAACTAGAAACAACCCACTTTCCCATCAAAGCGTGAATAAACAGACGGTGCTGTATCCAATAATGGATTACTTACTCAGCCATAAAATGAATGAACTATTGACACATGCTACAACATGGATAAATCTTAAAACAATTACGCTGTGTGAAATAAGCCAGACAAAAAGAAGACATACTATATGGTTTTATTTATTAAAATTCTAGAAAATGCAGACTAATCTATAATAAGAGGAATGGCAGAAGGACTAGTCATGAGGGTGTGTGTATGTCTAAATTTATTGTGCACTTAAAATACTTCTAGGTGATGGGGAGGAAGGCAGCAAATCACACTGCCACGTGTGTACCTATGCAACAATCTTGCATGTTCTTCACATGTAGCCCAAAACCTAAAATGCAATAAAATAAATAAATCGAAAAAAAAAGACTTCCAATTTATTGCAGAGCAATTATACCTCAATAAAGCTATTAGAAATAAACACAGTTATAGAAATAGTCTTCCAGATAAACTGAACTGTTTGCTATTCCTGAACATCCTCAGCTTTCACATTTCTGTCCTTTCACATGATGTGGGTCATCATCTTCCCACAGACTGGAATACCCTCTCTTCATTCTCCACCTGTCAGAATCCTCTTATTCCTTAAGCCCCATCTCAAATGCTTTCATCTTCCTGAAGTATTTCCTGATCCTTACACATATCATGGCTTTCCTTCCTTGGATACTCCGTGCTTCCTGAATGGCACACCTGTTCTGCCATGTATTATAATTATTTTTGTACCATTCACCTCACTAGGCTACAAATAGCTTGGATTACATCTAATTTATCTTTGTATCTCCTGTCTTCCTATGCCTAGCAGACTCTGTAACCATGGATGGGTCATTTTTGAATTCAGCATTTGGAGGACACAGTTTCCTAAATATACAAACATTAATTCAGAAATCAAACTGTCTTAAAGGAATGCCCTCCTACTCTGCTGTAATCGGATCTTTAGTATCTCAAGCGTTCTCTCTTTTGCACTTGCTGTGCCCCTGTTGTAACTGCAGAGACATTCTGGCTGCTCCCCTTGCCCCCAGTCCCTGTCTTTTCCAATCTGTCTTCCCAGCATGATATCACTAAAGCATAAGCTTGATCAGGTCACTCTGCTTGAATAATTCTGTCAATGGGTCCTCATGCTGCCTACTTTTTGTCCCTTTGCTTCCTTGCCCACCTTTCTCCCACACTTCTAAGCCACTCAAGAAGGACTTGCATGTCCCATCATGTGCAATGCCCTCTCATACTTAAGTCTCTACCTCAGGCTGCTGCTCTCCTTGGGATGCTCTCCCCTTGGCCTCTACTCTTCCTTTTTGGCTTAGTCAAATTGCCTCTTCCTTCAGAAGTAAGCTTTAGGGGCATCACTGTTCTAGTCATTGTACATGTTATAATTCAGCCTATTTCTATCTGTAGATGAGGAAGCTCAGATGCAGAGAGGTGATTTCTTAGCTCATAGCCGGTACACGGACCAAGGCAGACTGGCTCTGTTAAGGACGTTCTAACCTCTGTGCTATGTGGCCTCTCCTAGGCAGCAGTCACTGGGTTCATCTACCACCCCCCTGCCTCCCCTGACTCCCCTGCCACACACACACACTTCAGCCTCTGAGGACAGTGAGCTCATTGAAGGTCATGGCTATGTTTTCTGCATCAGCATCTCCAGTACCTAGCAGGCTGCCTGGCAGAGGATATTCAATGAATATTTTTGAATGAATGATTCAAGCATGATTAAGCTTGTGTGTACTTGCTGCACCTGAAAATCTGGCTTCTTTCAGTTAACGTTTTTGTAGAAGGTACTTTTAAGTCTTGCTTTCAGGTCATGCTTTCATGATAATTGATAAGCATCCCTTATGCAAATTGGCCACGGGTACACTGCTGGATGTAAAGTTTAATCTCTTGACCCACACATCTGGAGGGAGCAAGTGTTTGGATGCTGTGAGGCAGAGGCAGACATCTGACCACCCTAGGAGCTCAGAAGCCCTCCCTGGCAGCACATACACAGCATTCTCCTCTTGCTGTCCACTCCCTGCCCCTCCCAACCCACCCCTTGCACCTTGATGTCAAGAGGTAGAAAGCTTTGGATTAATTTCTTTCAAATGTAACAATTTTTCTGTTCTATTTTAACACACATTATCTTTAGAAACAGGAACTAATGAAGTCAAAACAAAATAAAACAAATCTAACCCCATAGCTTTGCTGCTTCACAAAGAGACTGACTTTCTTCCCAACTTGTGTGGCACCTTGGCATTTATTATAAGATGAGAAAGATTGAATTTCATGTAGTGTGACCTTTTAAAACTTGAGTTGAACATTTGCATTATTCTGATGTTTGTCCTCTTTGCAACCATTGCAGAATTTCATGACAATTTAAAACTTGTCTAGATAGTTTAGATACAGATTTTTTTTAAATAGCAATTTTGTGGGTAGCTGATTTATTTGTTTGTGCTTGTTTAAATCATTCAGGTAATGAAAATGATTATTGCTATCTACAAAAGAGGTGAAAGTGTCTTTGAGCAAAGGCTTCCACAGAGAAAATAATTATGAAGCTGTCGTTTTCATAAAGACCTTGACAGTGAAATATCTACAAAGTACAGTGAGTTTTTAAAATACGGAAAGAGCTGCTAGTCCCAAATTTAGGACCAGCTCTCTGGAAAATGATTTTAAAAGCTAAAATTGCCCCCAGCACACCATGAGTTTTCTACTCCTTCTGCATTCTCTGAACATAGATAACTTAGTTGTTAAGAAATCTGGACTCACAGTCATAAAACAGAACGAGTTCATGTCTTTGCAGGGACATGGGTGAAGCTAGAAACCACCATCCTCAGCAGACTAACACAGGAACAGAAAACCAAATACCACATGTTCTCACACATAAGTGAAAGTTGAACACATGGACACAGGGAAGGGAACATCATACACCAGTGCTTATGGTAGGGGCAGGAAGAAGGGGGAGGGAGAGCATTAGGACACATACCTAATGCATGTGGGGCTCAAAACCTAGATGACGTGTTGATAGGTACAGAAACAACCATGGCACATGTATACCTGTGTAACAAACCTGCACGCTCAGTACATGTATCCCAGAAGTGAAAGTAAAATATTTTGTAAAACTTTAAGAAAAAAAGAAATCTGGACTCTAGGCTAAATAATAGTACCTGCAAGTGTGACCTTGGATAAATAATAATTTATCTTCTCCAGAAGTTAGGCTTTTAAATGTAAAATGAGTGATTCGTTTAAATGGCCTCGAAACTCCTTTTACTTTATTAATTGTCTTTGATACTCATTCATTCATGCATTTAACTAGGATAACTTTGGTTTCTGTTTTTCCTCTGAACATGCATACTTCATTTTGCTGCACTTCACTTTAGTGTGCTTTGCACATATTCTGGCTTTTTGGTTTTGTTATTGTTGTTGTTTACAAATTAAAGTTTTTTGATAACCCTGCCTTGAGCAAGTCTCTAGGTACTATTTTTCCAACACATTGTGCTCACTTTGTATCTCTGTGTCATATTTCTGTAATTCTCACAGTATTTCATACATTCTCATTATTCTTGTATCTGTTATGGTGATCTGTGACAGGTAACTTTGATGTTACTGTTGTAATTGTTTTAGGGTACCACAAACTACACTCATATAAGTCAGATAACTTAATGAATAAACATTGTATGTATCCTGTCTGTTCCATTGATTGGCTGTTCTTCCCTTGCTCCTATCTCTGTCCCTCTCCTCAGGCCTCCCAGTTCCCTGAAACATAACAATCTTGAAATTAGGCCAGTGAATAACTCTTTGAAGGCCTCTAAGTGTTCAAGTATAAAGAAGAGTCACATGTCTCTCACTGATATTCAAAAACTGGAAACGATTAAGCTTAGTGAGAAAGGCATGCCAAAGTCTGAAATAGGCTGAAAGTTAGGCTTCCTGTGCCAAACCCTTGGCCACGTTGTGAATGCAAAGGGAAGGTTTTTGAAGGAAACCAAAAGTGCTACTCCAGTGAACACAAATGATAAGAAAGCAAAACAGCCTTTTTGCTGATATGGAAAAAGTTTTAGTGTGTTGGATAAAAGATCAAACCAACCACAACATTTCCTTAAGCCAAAGCCTAATCTAGAGCAAGGCCCTGTCTTCAATTCTTTCAAGACTAACAGAGGTGAAGACACTGCAGAAGAAAAGTTTGAAGCTAGCAGAAGTTAGTTCGTAAGGCTCGAGAAGCCATCTGTGTAACATAGTGCAAGGTGAAGCAAGTCCTGATGTAGAAGCCACAGCAAATTAACCAGAAGATCTAGCGGAGGTCATTGATGAAAGTGGCTTTGCTAAACAATAGATTTTCAATGTAGATGAAACAGCCTAGAATTGGAAGATACCACCTAGGACTTTCACAGCTGCAGAAGAGGTCATTGTCTTCAAATCTTCGGAGGACAGGCTGACTCCTGTTAGAAGCTAATGTAGTTGGTAACTTTAAGTTGAAACCAATAGTTATTTGCCATTCTAAAAATCCTAGGGCCACTAGGTATTATGCAGAACTTTCTCTGCCTGTGTTCTATAGATGGAAAACAAAGCCTGGATAACCGCACATCTTTCTGTAGCATGGTTTACCGACATTTTAAGACCACTGTTGAGACCTGCTACTCAGCAAAAAAAGATCAAAATATTACTGCTTATTGACACGGTAGCTAGTCATCCAAGAGCTATGATGGAGATATAGAAGGAGATTGATGTTGTTTTCATGTCTGCTAACATGAAATCTATTCTGTAGCCCATGGATCAAGGAGTAATTTTAACTCTTATGTCATTATTTAAGACATGATCATGAGTGAAGCTATGAATCATACCTAGCCTTATGAAATGTATTTCTAGCACAGGAGAACTAGATACAGGAATATGTATTTCTTAAATACATTTCATAAGGCTATAGCTGCAATAGGCAGTAATTCCTGTGATGGATCTGAGCAAAATAAATTAACCACATTCTGGAAAGGATTTACCATTGTAAATATCATTAAGAACATTTGTGATGGGAGGAGGTCAAAATGTCAATGTTAATGGGTGTTTGGAAGTTGATTCCAACTTTCATGGGTAACTCTGAAGAATTCAGTAAAAGAAGTAACTGCAGATATGGTAGAAATAGCAATATAACTAAAATTAGAAGTAGAGCCTGAAGATGTGACCAAATTGCTACAATCCCATGATAAAATTTGAACAATTGGAGGAGGAGTTTCTTATGAATGAGAAAAAAAAAAAAAAAAGTGGCTTCTTGACATGGAATTTACTCCTGGTGAAGATGCTGTAAAAATTGATAACATGACCAGAAAAGATTTAGAATATTACATAAACTGGCCAGGCACTGTGGCTCACACCTGTAATCACAGTACTTTGGGAGGCTGAGGCGGGCAGATCACTTGAGTTCAGAAGTTCGAGACCAGCCTGCCCAACATGGTGAAACCCTGTCTCTACTAAAAATACAGAAATTAGCCAGGTGTGGTGTCATGTTCCTGTAGTCCCAGCTACTCAGGAGGCTGAGGCAGAAGAATCCCTTAAACCCGGAAGGCAGAGGTTGCAGTGAGTCAAGATAGGGCCACCACACTCCAGCCTGGGAAAGAGTGAAACTGTATCTCAAAAAAAAAAAAAGAATATTACATAAACATTGATGATAAAGCAGCAGCAAGGTTTGGGAGGATTAACTCCAATTTTGAAAAAAGTTCTGCAGAGGGTAAAATGCTATCAAATAGCCTCACATGCTGCAAAGAAATCTTTTGTGAAGAGTCAATCAGTGTGGCAGACTTCATTGTCTTATTTTAAAAAAATGACACAACCACACCAACTTTCAAAAACCACCACCCTGATCAGTCAGCAGCCATCAGCATTGAGACAAGACCCTCCACCAGCAAAAAGATTACAACTTGCTCAAGGCTCAGATGATCATTAGCAATTTTTAGTATTAAAGGACTTATAAGTTAAGGTAGTACATTGTTTTCTTAGACATATTGCCATGGCACATTTAACAGACTACAGTATGGTGCAAATATAACTCTTATATGCACAGAGAAGCCAAAAAAATTCCTGAGACTCATTATGATATTCACTGTATTGTTATATTTGCTTTATTGTGGTGGTCTGGAACTGAACCCACAATATCTCTGAGTTATGCCTGTATCTAGTTCTCCTGTACTAATTAAAATTGCCTATGGTGTTTCCTACTTCCTGAACCCAAATTCCCTGTCTACTGTAGTCCCTTCATGGGACAGATTCTCTTTAAATCCTTCCTGTCCCATCTAGCTTCTGTCTCCACCATTCTCTCACGGCCCTCCTCTCTTGGGTGGCAACTACTGATGGTCCCTGTTAACAGGTTTTTGGATTCTAATGGCTTAATTTACTGCCTTCTATAGGTAACACATCTTTACTTATATAGGAGCTTGGGACACAATGCCTTTATCTGTATGCTTTCCCGTTTTCTCCTCCTGTGCCCTCACTAAGGAAAGATTTAGTAGAAATTAAAACTGGATGGATGAGTGATATTTTGGTAATGGTGAAGTACTGTTATTATGTGTAAGCACTGCTAACTTCACATAGTAAATAATGACTTTAATAATTTATTGAAGGCTGGGAGCGGTGGCTCACGCCTGTAATCCCAGCACTTTGGGAGGCCGAGGCGGGCGGATCACGAGGTCAAGAGATCAAGACCATCCTGGCCAACATGGTGAAACCCTGTCTCTACTAAAAATACAAAAAGGGGGTAGCTTGGCATGGTGGCGCACACCTGTAGTCCCAGCTACTCAGGAGGCTGAGGCAAGAAAATTGCTTGAACCCAGGAGGTGGAGGCTGCAGCGAGCCGAGGTCGCACCACTACACTCCAGCCTGGCACCTGGCAACAGAGCAAGACTCTGTCTCAAATAATAATAATAATAATAATTTATTGAGAATATAATGATGATTCTCTGCTCCTAAAATAGGTACAAATGAGTCTTCCACATTAGGAATTTCTTGAGTTATTTGAAATTTTAAGCAAGTGTGTGTCTGTTCAAGATTGGTTGAGTGTAATCTCAGTGATCATTGAAACAATATCTGTGCAGAGTTCTCGTCACATGCCTCATGGCATGCCTGGCAAGTACTAGGCACTAAAAAATAATTGATAAGTTGATGAATGAAAAGGCTTTTTTCTCACAATTTTGTAAATGGGTCAGACAGACAAATCTTATTATCTTATATGAGACTCTGATATAATGAGAGATTGTACTTGAAAGAAAGATTATTAGATGAAAAAAATCCAGGACTCTATCCAAGGGTGGGGCAATGAGGAGATAAAGTGACCTATTTTTGGAGAGCTATAAGTCAAAATGCTTTCTAGAAATGTTAAGTAGGTAGCATGAGTGCTGCCAATTCCCACTTCCATGCCCACAGCAAACGTCTATAAATGATTGTGACACTTATCCTAGTTGAGCCTGGAATTAAGCCTCAGATTTCTTTCAAGACATCATTTCAGGCAACCACTACCATTTAATCAATGTTGGCCTAGAAAATAAAACTTACATTCCAACCTAGGTTAGTGACTGCCCCAACTCCGCTGAGAAAACTTGGTAACTTATACAGTCTGGCTACCTCTTCTGAAAGGGAGTTACCGCCAAGATAATACCGAGAAAGCTGTACACTGTGGCCTAGAGAAGAGGACAAGAGGCATCAAGGATGTTGGCTCATCCAACTGCAATTATTGGAAAGATGTTGATGGCGTTAAAACAAAATAACCATCGGATAAACAGACTCTTGAAGAGTAGCTTGGACATGTAGATACTGAGAGTCTGATGTTGTAACAAGACAGCCAAATGCAAATGGAGATATTTAACCAAACTCATACTGTTTCTCTCCGAATTTGAATCATTTTCAGTTTGTTATCTTAGTAAATAGCACTGTCATTTATTTAGTTGTCTAAGCCAGAAACCTAGGCATCAACTTCGCTTCTGTCTTCCCCACCACTTCACAGTTAATCTATCAGAACATCTTGTCAGTTTTATTTTCTATATCTTTTTCTGACTCATGTACTTTATGTCATCTCCACCACTAGATATGACATGGGACATACTACTACTAAAAAATTATTTCTTGTTTATCTGAAATTCAAGTTTAACTGGGCATCCAACATTTTTATTTGCTGACTCTTGCAACTCTAGTCTAAAATAACCTAATTAAAAAGAAGCAAAAATAGGCCCTTAGACTCCAAACGCTATGATCTAGATTGAACTATGGGATAGATTGTTTATCAATGTAAGTACTAAGATGATAAGACAAATGTACATTTATTTTTTCTGCAGATTTTTTTCCTTGTCTATTTAGATGGCTTATTATTTTTAAATCATTTGAGCAAGGTCAAACCACAGAATATTTTGGGGGGTATAGAAGATATGCATAGTAGGAAAACAAAATGTTTTCTTTACTTTTGACATTAGCCGACTTTTCTTCTAAAACTAATAATGATTTCATTTCCCCAGGAAAGGTCAAAGTGCTGAAATTCTTCACATATTTTGTAAATTTATATGTCACTGAAAAACTGAAATCTAGCCAACATGAGAGATATTGTCAGGTTCCCAGAGCTTAGCAGAATACTATGTCATGCATGACCTGTTTTTGAATGAAATGGGATTTTTGTGAAAAATAGCACAACACCTTTTCTGGTTTCTTTTTCATTAACTGCTCACACTTGACACATTCCTTAACTGGTCTTATTAGCTCCCATGATAGCAACCTGCTTCCTAAATCCACCTTCTTAACGGGAGATTGTAATTTCAGGCAATAGAATTAACTCTGGTTAAGGATAATATGGTGTTCACAGATTTCCTCAAAATTTCAGTAAACCAGCTATGAAGCTCAACACCAACCACGTTGTGAGTGCTGCTCTAGGGAAAATACCCCTGTTGTCATCTTTGTAAATAACTATCTCACAACTCATACACACCAATGGCACCTGAGATTGGCTGAGCTCTACCTCAAAGTGTGGTGCCTCCTCCTTCCTGCCTTTCGGACGATGAAGTCTATGCATGTCCATGCACATTTACTTCCTAACGTTGCCTCCTTCAGAATTGCCATTCGGTGTGAGCGGTTCTGTCCTTGAGCAACAAGGAAGGCTGAGAACTTGGATTCTGACTTCTACCTTTGGGACGCTCAACATACAATTTGGAAAATTTTCCAAATACGCAGGAAGGATATTCAAGAGATAGTGAATAGCAACCAACATGAAATATGTTCCCTGCAAAATCACTACATTTTATAACCATCCTGGTAGATAAAGCATAATGATTAAGACATGGGCTTTAGAGTCCAATGAACTTGGGTTCCAATTCCGGTTTTATCTCTTACTGATGGGAAAAGGCAGGATGAATTACCCCGCTAAGACACCATCTTCCTGTCTGTGAAACAGACACAATAGTATCATTCACCTCACAGGATGGTGTGAGGATAAAATGAGAAAAGTGGACAAGTTTGGTGGCGGAGTTTGCAATTTCATGGAACAAGTACTCATTACAAATGTGATTACTACCAATCTTTTTACCCCTTTCTTTTACATCTTGCAGTTACAACCCATTTTAGGATTTTTTTACACAATCTAATTTTTTCTTTGGTGTTACCTTTTTCACATAAGAATACTTCTTTCTAGTGAAGCATTTCATCAATGACATATTGCAAAAGGTTTACAAATATGCAATTTTTTAAAGTTTTCTAATTTTTTCCTGCTTACATTGGAAAAAATTGGAAACTACAGAAAAGCAGAAAGGTAGAAATAAAAATACCCCAAAATGTCATGATCTAGAGTTAACCGCTGTTATTTGTCTGTTGAGAAGTATTTTTTCATCAACCATAGGAATCACAGATTTGAGGAACTGAAAGTGACCATAATGACCATGTGGTTTGAATTTCCCTGATTCCCCGAAATTGCTGCAAGCCAGCAAGACTTCATCCTCCTGACTACTTTCATCTGTGTTTTCTCCAGAGGCACTTAGAGGGAAAAGGTCACTTGAGACTTTTGTTGTCAGGTTGTGAGTTTTGTTTTATTTATTAATTTCGTATTAGGAGGCTTCAAGGTTTGTGTGTCAGCCTCATGTTTCTAAACAGGGAAGTAGAGGATGCTGGGAAATATTATTTGGTTCCATGGAAGCCTTTGAGAGAGCAAGAGGGGAAGAAAATTACTCTTTTATTGTGAGTTTTGCCAAATGATCTCTGAGAAGCTGTGATATCATTCATACACCATGCCAAGCTGGATCGAAGCAGCTCATCTTGGCAGACATTGAGAGTGAGCGTATAATTCCTTGGGGTTGGGATGGGCTGTTATCAGAAATAGTTCCATAGGCAGTATTTACATAACTGTGGTGGAGTGTGAGAATAAACACAGCTGTGGCGTTGCCCTAAATATTTCTATTCAGCAGGGAATTAAAAGAGAACTTTATCGCTGAACTACAGATAAACACAATTCATCAAGCAGTGGTCAGTTCAACTAGGGAACAAATAGGAGTTATAAAAGACTGCTCTGCTGAAAATAGCTCCAATCAGCCATCCTGACTTCATTGCTGCTTTACTCCCTCCCTCCCTCCCTCTTCTTCCCCAGTTCCAGAAATGTAGGGCAAGGAAGTTGCCTAGATTTTCTTTACCCCAAGAAGGAAGTCAAGACCACTGTCCTTTACTGAGTGGAGGTCTACCCTGGGTCAGCATTCTTATTACATGTTCCTCACTTCAGAATGGTTCCCCATTTTCTTTCTGGGCTATAAAACTGAATATTGATGGGAGTAAGATTTTTTGCCAAGCACACAACTTCTTTTTTTTCAGGGGAGGGGAGGAGAGGGGGAGGGGTAGCCCGGGGAGGAGGAGGAGGAGCAGAACTTCTTAACTCCAAAGTAAGCTAAAATGGACACATGATTCCACAGCTCTAAATGATCTGCATCTTATGCATTTCTTTAAGCTCCCATATATTTTAAATAGTAGTGCAGTCCTGGCTCCACTATTCCCAGGAAGACAGTTATGTGATGTATTTGTGAAATACTTTTCTAGGATTGCCATAACAAAGGACCACAAAATTGGGCAGCTTGAAATAGCAGAAATTTATTCTCTCAAGTTTTGGAGACCAGAAGTCTGAAACCAAAGTGTCAGCAGGGTTGGCTGTTTTCTGGATGTTTTGAGGGAGAAACCACCTCATGCCTCTCTCCTAACTTCTAGCGGTTGCCTGCCCTTATTGGCATTCCCTGTCTTGTGGCTACATCACTCCGATCTCTGCCTCCACCTTCACATGACCTTCCTTTCTGCATGTCTCTCTGCGCCTTTTCTGTCTCTTACAATAAATAGCACTCTCACTAGACTTAGGGCCCACGCTAATCCACTGGGTGGAATGATGAGATGAGTTAAAGATCTCATCTGAATCCTTCCTTAATTACATCTGCAAAGATCCTATATCCAAAGAAAATCACATCCTGAGGTTCCCCAGGAACATGAATTTTGGAGGGACCCTCTTCAATGCACTGCGCATGGTGAGTTAATTGGAGACAGAGACCATGTATTCCAGGTGCCTCTACAGCACATAACACGCACCAGACATATCATGCCAGATGCCTCTACAGCACGTAACACACACCAGACACCTCATGCCAGGTGGCTCTATGGCACATAACACACACCAGACACCTCATGCCAGGTGGCTCTATGGCACATAACACACACCAGACACCTCATGTCAGGTGCCTCTATGGCACATAACACACACCAGACACCTCATGCCAGGTGGCTCTATGGCACATAATACACACCAGACACCTCATGCCAGGTGCCTCTACATCACGTAAAACACACCAGACACCTCATGCCAGGTGCCTCTACAGCACATAACACACACCAGACACCTCATGCCAGGTG
>NW_016107383.1:6734864-6749909 GCF_001604975.1 Cebus imitator | reverse complement strand
GACACCTCATGCCAGGTGCCTCTACGGACGTAACACACACCAGACACCTCATGCCAGGTGCCTCTACGGACGTAACACACACCAGACACCTCATGAGTGTTCTGGAACACTTGCTAATTGGCTGTGACAGCACTGCATATTTCTTACTCTGTTTTGTAACCCAAGAGATTTACTGGGATTTTCTGTTTCAATATGCATGCCTTGACTCTTTGCTAATAGAATTTCTAAGAGAGACCTAACTTGTTTTTATGTGTCCATAGGTATAGATAATATGAAAACATTATGTTCACTGATATAGTTTTTTTTCCCCGGTTTCCTGAGTCAACAGGAAGTCTTAAAATGCTAATATCATAAGTGACAACTACCTAACATGAGGTCACAAAGCACTTTCATAATTATTATCTCATCTGATCCTCTAGTAACCCTCGGAATGCTATCACCTTCGTTACCAACACCATCACCATTTTGATCGTTACCACCGCCATCTCAATTTTATAGGGATGAGGAAACTCGAGGCTCATAGAAATGAAAAGACCTATTTGAGGTCAGTGTATGATTCAGGACTTTTAGTTGTATTTTGAAGTAGCTCAACTTGAACTGGCTTAAGAAAAAAAAAAAAGGAAGATAGAAGAAAAGTTGCAGGATAGAGCGTGTCAGGTAGACTGGATCCAGATCCCTGTGTCTCAGCTCTGCTTTCCTCTGTGCTGCCTTCACTGGCAGGCAGGTCCTCCCCTCTCGAGGGTCATCACAGATCCATGATTGCATCCAACCCCTCAGTATTTACAATGGGGGTTGGGAAGTCTCCTTAACAATTATTCCAGCAGAAACCCTGGGCCTGGATCTCTTTGGTCTGAACTGGTTCACACCTATAACCAACAAGCCATCAAATCCCCCAGACCACATAGAATGAGAATGAGGATAAAGCCTGTTACCAGAAAAGCAGGGTATGGAAATGGCAGACAAACAACAGATAGCCATAAGAAGGATAGTTTATAAATGACAGCTTAGACCTGAGACAAGATGGTTTTAACCAACAGATCTATCCTATGGCCCTTCCTTCTCCTCTTCTGTTTAAATGCATTGAATACACAATACATTCACATGGCACAAAATTTAAAAGTATAAAGTTATACAGTAAAAATCTCCCTTCCAATCTTGCCCTCTTGTCACTCAGTTTCTCTCCTAATTGAACCCATCTCTATTCCCCTCCAGGGATGGTTTCCACATTTACAAGCATCACATGGGTTGTTTTTACATCAGTGATATGTTATTCTCACTGTTCTGTCCGGCGCTTTTCTTCGCTCCACTGTTAGGTATTTTTGGCTCTCTGACTTTAATGACTTCAACCACCCAGGCACAATGACATTTTCACACACCACTTGGTTTTCGCTCTTGAGTTTTTCCTGTGTTCCTTTTTCTCTCCTTCTCCCTACCCTCTTCTTACTGCATTTCTTCATTTTATCACCTTCCATATGTTGATTATGTAATTATTGGAGTTGAAACTACCTTTTTAAAAGAACACATAATACTAAACATTTGGACCTACAAAATGGTTCTTTTGAGGTGTGTTGTCGGCAAAAAACCTACTGAAAAATGAAACTATTTCCAATCTCTTTTCACCCCACAGTCACTGATTAGCTCAGGCTATGAAAAAGCAAAGAGACTAAACAGCTAATTTTAGTTTTAGTTATGGCCACAACTCTCATTAACTTGTGCTGTTTTTTGTTTTTAGAACAAAGAGGTAGATAGGTTAAGGGGTGACATGTTATCAGGTTTGCCCCAAATCTTTCAGTATCTTTCAAAAGACTCATGCATCTTTCCCTAAAGTTATTTTTTTTCCCATTCCAGGATGGTAGAAAGAGGCTTTGTATAACCTTTTAGTTTTTCCTGGGGCTTGCATTTTTCTTCAAGTCCCAGTACTCTGGAAAGGAGTTGGACAATAGCCCACCTGCCCTGGAGGACTCTCCATGCTTCATCGGACCAATACAATTTTACTGTACACAAATTTGGAAAGACTATTCATTGTAAACTGGAAATACTGATCAAGATGGGCATGGCACTGTGACATCTCATGCATGTTATTTCATTTAATCTTTTCAATAATCTCAATAGACAAGTATATGGAGGCATTCTACAGATAAAGAAATTGAGGCTTAGAGAATTTAAGTAACTTGCCTAATGCTTCACAGCCAGTAAGTCATAAAGCCAATCTGAATCCAAAATCCACATGCATTCCAGCATGCGTCTTTTACATTGGTGAGAATATGGGCTGCTGAAAGAACTATTGCACAGCCAGTCAGGAATGGAATTTCTTTCCCTCCATCGCTTTCTATTCTGGTATAATATGTATTACACTGGATCACCTTTTGGTAAAATGAGATCAAATAACAAATTAGGTCAAAATATGCATATTTGAAGTTCAGTTTATGCTAGGTAATGGAAATATATGGTATAAAATCACCCCATGACCTTGTTGAGAATCTTGAGTTGTTTCCCAGGATTTGAAGAACTTCAGGGATACCAAGTACCTATTGTTTGCCTTAGATAGTAGCGCTCATTGATATTAAAAGAGGGAGTTTTTAGCTCTTTCTTCTCTCCCTTTGGGTTTTGTTGGGGATGAGGAAGGAAAGAGGAATGTAGGTTGCTGAATTCTTTTAATTATTCACTGCACAGATAATTGACACTTTTTCCCCTGCCAAACTTTTGTCAGATCAGCCCGACAGTTCTTAGCCCACCATCATACTTGGTGGTTTCATGCTGCTCTCATGTGTTGTCAATGGGAGGCTCATTCTCATCTCTCCTGTTGTCATCGACTCCTAGGTCTACCATATGTCTCATAGTGTAATCCAGAGCCAAAGCTTAGTCAAAACCGATGATTTCTCACTTTGTATGGATCTGCAAGATCTTCATAGGCTACTGGTTCACAGCTCCAAAAACTCTCCCTCTACATTTGCAAACAAGCTCTTTGCAGGACTTTGCTTCATCTGAAAGCTTCTCTGTGGTGGTTTTAAGACATAGATACATGTGCAAATGCCTTGGTACTCTTCCTTCTGTCCTAATGGCGCCTAGTTCTCATTTTCTGGAATGTGTATTAGACTTAGTGATTCACTTCTTTCTTTTTTTTTTTTTTTTGGAGACAGAGTCTCGCTTTGTCGCCAGGCTGGAGTACAGTGGCACAATCTTGGCTCACTGCAACCTCTGCCTCCTGGGTTCAGGCGATTCTCTTGCCTCAGCCTCCCGAGTAGCTGGGACTACAGGTGCCTGCCACTGTGCCCAGCTAGTTTTTTTTGTATTTTAGTAGAGATGGGGTTTCACCATGTTGGCCAGGATGGTCTCAATCTCCTGACCCCGTGATCCACTGACTTAGCCTCCCAAAGTCCTGGGATTACAGGCGTGAGCCACCACGCCCAGCCGTGACTCACTTCTAACAACAGCAACAAAAATAACCCAAAACTCGTGGTGTGTCTGCTGGTGGGAATGTAAACTAGTAAAACCTCTATAGAAAACAGGATGGAGGTTCCTTAAAGAACTAAAAGTAGAACTACCATTTGATCCAGCAATCCCACCACTGGGTATCTACCCAGAGGAAAAGAAGTCATTATATGCAAACGACACTTGCACATACATGTTTATAGCAGCACAATTCACAATAGCAAAAATATGGAACCAACCTAAATCCCCATCAACCAATGAGTGGATACAGAAAATGTGGTATGCATACACCACGGAATACTACTCAGTCATAAAAAAGGAACAAAATAATGGCATTTACAGCCGCCTGGTTGGAGACAGAAACTATTATTCTAACTGAAGTAACTCAGGAGTGGAAAACCAAATATCATATGTTCTTACTTATAAATGGACTCTGGGGACTCAGGAGGAAGGGTCAGAGCAGGGTGAAGGATAAAAGACTGCACATTGGGTACAGTGTACGGTACTTGGATGACAGGTACACCAAAATCTCAGAAATCACCACTAAAAAAACCCATGTAACCAAAAATCACCTGTTCCCCCAAAACTATTGAAATTTTAAAAACAAACAACATCAACAACAAACAGGATGCGTGCCTTTGAAGACCAGGTCACAAAAGGCATAGCAGTTCCTTTTTTCCTTTGGAGGAAATTAGCTGCCACGTCAGGAGGACACTCAAGCAGCCTCTGGAAAAGCTCGCATGGCAAAGAATGGAGGCTTTTGGCCAATGGCCGTAAGAGGGAGCCATCTTAGTAGTGGATCCTCAACCCCAGTCAAGTCTTCAAATAAATGCCTGCAGCCCCTGTTAGCATCCCGACCGCAAATTCCTGAGCCAGAACTACTCAGCTGAGCCATTCCCAAACTCCTGACCTACAGACACTGTGAGATAACAGATGTTTGGAACTTTGTTTTTGTTTTTCAGACAGGGTCTGGCTCTGTCACCCAGGCTACAGTGCAGTAGTACAATCATGGCTTTTACTGCAGCCTTGACCTCCTGGCCTCAGGCAGTCCTCCCACCTCACCCTCCTGCATAGCTGGGACAACAGATGTACACCACCATGCCTGACTAATTTCTCAACTTTTTATAGAGATGGGGCCTCCCTCCTTGCCCAGGCTGGCCTTAAACCCCTGAGCTCAAGTAATCCTCCCACTTAAGCCTCCCAAAGTGCTGGGATCACAGGCATGAATCACTGTGCCTGGCCTGGAATTTTAAGCCAAATTTCAATTGGAGGAGGGAATTTGTTAGTCAGTAGTCCATAACTAACATACTCTTCCCAAGCCATCTGTTGTATTGCCCTTCTGGGGACAACTACCAATAGCGTAGCCCCTTAGGGGGCTCCAGCTTGGCCTGAGAGAGGCCTGCGGTGGTCTTTAATCTATATAATTTGTGGCACATTTAAAGCATATTTCCAGGCTTCAATCCCTGGAGATTTTTACTCACCAGGACTGAGATGGGGTCCAACTATTTATATTTAACTGAATGGTTTTTAAAAAGAAGCCTATTAAAGGATATCTGAAGGATACTTTTGGTTGAGAACCTTGCTGTTCTTTTTGATGATAAAAAGCAACAGGCCTCTCTGCTCTGTGTCTTTTGTGTTCTTTCTCTGAAAATTAATGGGGGAAGTTCAATTCACTGTTGCATGTCCCTCTCAGCCATTGGGAAGCTGGCACACAACCAAGCTCAGTCCTTTTTTTAAATGAACCTATGGCGCGGCCCTTCTCAAACTTAACTGGAGTCAGATTTTCCTGGAGGATGATTGCTGGGCCCCACCCCCAGAGTCCCTAATGAAGTAGGCCTGAGATGGGAACCTATAATTTGCATTTCTAATTAGTTCTCAGGTGATGCAAATGCTGCTGGTCTGTGGCCATACCTTGAGAACCACTGCCAAAAATATGGGACCTGGTACTTCAACTTTGCCTCAGCAATTGTCCTAGAACCTCCCTACACTTCAGGTAACAACACCAAATGAGAGCAAACAAAAACTCATCCATCTGTGCCTGAGGCAAAAGAATCCATAGTGTCAGAAATTCGAATAGTGATTATATTGGAGGACAGGAACTGGAAAGGGTATACAAAAGGGACTTCCGGGATGACTGTAATATTCTGTTTCTTGATCTGAGTGATGATGACACGAATATATTCTCTTTGCAAGAATACAGCTGAGGTGGGCCCTACAATTTGTGCACTTCTCAGTCTGTGTGTTATACTTTAAAAGTTTACTTAAAAATTAATAATGATAAGTGCTGTCAAAACCTGGAAGAAATGGGCCTCCGCATCACTAGCCTGTACCTCTGTCTGCAAGTCTGCTTTATCCTAGGGCCATGCTGGCAACCCAGCAAAGGAAATGCTCTTTTTTCTGTCTTTCATTTTTGCCAGCATCACTTTTGTGTGTGTGATACCTGTGGAGTGGCAGTTTCCCAAGATGTTGTTTCTTTGAAAACAAATACTAGTTTTCTTTTTTTTTTTTGAGATGGAGTTTCGCTCTTGTTACCCAGGCTGGAGTGCAATGGCGCGATCTCAGCTCACCGCAACCTCCACCTCCTGGGTTCAGGCAATTCTCCTGCCTCAGCCTCCTGAGTAGCTGGGATTACAGGCACGCGCCACCATGCCCAGCTAATGTTTTGTAGTTTTAGTAGAGACGGGGTTTCACCATGTTGACCAGGATGGTCTCGATCTCTTGACCTCGTGATCCACCCGCCTCGGCCTCCCAAAGTGCTGGGATTACAGGCGTGAGCCACCGCGCCCGGCCAAATACTAGTTTTCAAAAGAAAATACTGTAAATGGTGTATTTGGCATGCTTTAAATTTGTAGAATGATAGATATTGATACAATAACTTGAAAAGCCAGTTGATAGCCACCATTGTCGATTAAAAATAAAATAAAGTTTTAAAGAAAGGAAAGAAAAGCAAGCCAAGCTCTCATTAATGCTTTTGAGAATCCTAGTTTGTGTTCTGCTATGCAACTTTACTGAACAGTGAGAACTTTGGGAGACAATGAAACCTCACCCCAGACTTATTACCCATTTCTTTGAAAAGAGCCTAAAAGTCATGAGATTTTTTTTTGATTGACAATTGATTCTTATTAGGTCTTTGGATATAAATGAAGAAGGAGGAAGAGAAAACTGCTGGTTGTTTTACAGGAGATTCTTACTCTACCCACAACCCCAATATCCCTGGGGGTTTTTTGTTATTGTTGAAGGACTGCTCCACATTATGATAGATGATAATAAGAGCACACAACCTATTACAGAAATTATCTCAGAGATTGGGGCACCCATTGTTACCATTGGTGTTAATGATGACCCAGCTGATGCAAGAAAGGAAGGACTCAAGATGACTCAAATAAAAGTTAAGCATATTGAAGCCAAAGAAGCTTTGGAAAATATTACCTAATAATATAATGTTATTATATTATTACCTTACAGGATTTTAATTGGACATCAAAATTAAAAGAAGAAATAAATGCATTAGATTATGCCAAAAGAAACCCTTTTTTTTTTTTTTTTTTTTTTTGAGACAGACTTTCACTCTGTAGCCAGGGCTGGAGTGCAGTGGCGCCATCTTGGCTCACTGCAACCTCCACCTCCCAGGTTCAAGGAATTCTTCTACCTCAGCCTCCCAAGTAGCTGTGACTACAGGCGCGCGCACCACCACACCCACCTAATTTTTGTATTTTTAGTAGAGACAAGGTTTCACCATATTGGCCAGGCTGGTCTCAAACTCCTGGCCTCATGATCCACCCACCTCGGCCTCCCAAAATGCTGGGTTTACAGGCATGAGCCACCACGCCCAGGAAAAAGAAACCTTTTGAAAGAGAAAGAGCTATGTGAAATTAAAGAAGTCCATGAGAGAATGACACAGAAACATTACAGAACGTCTTATCTTACACTGTGAACTGTTGAAGCAGATGTCCATTTCAACAGGCATAAGCGCAACCATTAATGGGATCATTGAATTTTTTATTCTTCCTAAAATAATAAGTGTTTACCCTACAGTAAGAAATCTGGCTGTTTTATGCTTGGGAGCCACAGATTACAGAGTCAGGATTTTGAAAGTAACACTTTGTGTTATTATTGAAGGTTTTGCAAATTGATGATGTCACAATAAAAATAAGTGTTTTAAAGGCAATCTTTGACCAGTTGATAATGTTTGGGGTTGAACCACTTAAAAATACAAAAATCAAAGCCTTTCAATGTGAACGTGCAGAGATAAACAGTGATGTTGAGCAAGAGCCGTAAGAAGTTGAAGAGGCCCTTACAGTGAAGAATATTCTGAAACTCCTTTCTAGTTTCTTAAGATAGTGAGGTTTCTGAACTTAGGCAGGTGCTACAGAAGAACTAGCCAAGCTGATGTTTTCTGGGCTTTTGGTCAGCAGCAGGATTCTTTCCTATCGTATTTCGTGATGGTACAGTCCTGTGACTGAAAAGGATGTTCGACTTCAACATTGCCTATGTGTGATCTCCCCCAGGTTTTCTTATGTAAGCAGGATTAATCAGGAATGCTTTGAAGAGGTTTCTCTTCCAAGTCTGCACATACTGGCCAGTGCTCCTGCACCTTCTTTAGCTGAAATTGATATCACAAACGTTATTGAGTTACTTACAGATTTGACAAGACCAAGCAGATTAAATCCTCAGGCCAAGAATTCCTAAGATTAACAGGCCTTAACAGTACATGACAGTTTGGCTATAAAAATTTGCAGTGAGATCTTAACAAGTCCATGCTCACCAGAAATTTGGGTCTATATAAAAGCCTTGAGTTCTTTAGAACTCAATAGCCAACTTGCAAAAGATTTGCTTCTATTGAATGGGATTCTGGAGCAAGTAAAGGATAGGACATGTCTGAAAGCTTTGGAGAAAATCAAGATTCAGTGAGAAAAAAGGAAATAAAGAATTTGGTGGCCAACCTGAAGCAGCACAGGATGCCAACTTGATTGGCATATTTTTCAAAATGAAGATGAAAAGAATAAGGAAGCATATGTGACCCTTCTTTGGGATGTAAAAGAAACCCAGCCATCAAAGTCTACTTAGCAAAAGACTAATAGGGGACAAAGAAAAGTGTCAGCTTCAGCTAGGATGAAGAGGAGACTTCAGTTTGCTGAGGTTGACTCTGAAAGTAACCATAGAGTTCCAGAGCCAGAATCAGAAATGAAGATGCGGCTACCAAGGCGAGCCAAAACAGCAGCACTGGAAAAAAGCAAACTTAACCTTGTACAATTTCTCAAGGAAGATATGTTAGGAAAGATGGTGGAGGTAGAGTCCCTTAACATTATCTTCAGTTCTTTGTTTTAATAAAGTTACCCTTGTCAAAATTTTTAAAAAGGCCTTCAAAAGAAAATATTGTAAATGAAGTATTTGCATGTTTTAAATTCCTAGAATAATGAATATTGGTAGAATGTAACCTGAAAAGCCAGTTAATAACCATCATTGTCAACTAAAATAAAGTTTTAAAGAAATAAAAGAGAAAGAAGTTGAGCTCTCAATGCTCTTGAGAATGCTGCTTTGTATTCTGCTATGCAACTTTATTGAAGAGTTAAAACTTAGGAAGAGAATGAAAACTCCCTAGATTTATTTCCCATTTTTTCGAAAAGTGCCTAAGAGGCGTGAGATTTTTTTTTCTTCTGTGTGAGGACAGTTGTCACCTAAAGAATTCCCTGTTCCATCACATACAAGTTTTGGCATCTTGTTGGAGAGACTGGCTTTGCAAATTCCTTACAAAGCTAATTATTGCTAAAGTTCCCCTAGTGACATCCAAATTTCCAAATCATTCCTCTTCTACAACTTAGGCTTGTGGTGAAAAGGTCTACTCACTGCAAAACGTTGGTTTCAAATGTTAATGAGACCAAGTTGCATTGGGTCTTCTAACCTAGGCCATCTGCAAAATTGTTACTTTGAAACCCAGGAGCTAGGTGGGACACTATTGGGCATAGTTGTTGACAGTGAGTACTAGACTTCACATCACTGCAGAAGACAGTGAGTGCCGCCCATAGGACATTGTCCAATCTCAAGGAGAGACACTGTGGTATAGTTTTTTAATTCATAGGCTTTCGAGCCCATTTAACATAGGCTTGAATCCCATTATCACCAACAGTGTGGCCGTGGGTAAATGGCTTCTTCCTCTCTATCTTCAAACTTCAATTTTTTCTTCTGTTAAGGAGAGTTAATAATGTCAATCATGGGGCTGATAGAAACATTGTATATTGTAATATAAAATGATTTAAAATTTTGCCTAGCACATAGAAAATTCTCAGTGAATAGCCTGATTATTAAGGGATGAAAGGAAGTTAATAAATGGATAATTCTATTCAGCTTTGAATTTCCCAATCCCTGTATCTTTCTAATGTAAACATGAATGAATAAATGATATTTATTGCATATATACATGAGTGAATAATGCTTTTTTTTTCTGTGCAATTAAGAAGTATCTGTCTAAAAATTATAGTTACAAGAACAGGTTAGTTGTTGCCTAGGGATTTGGGATAGTGGTGGGGATGGGGGAGAGATGACAAGGAAAGGGTAGTTGTGGGGGAGATTAAAGATCTCTGCTTTGTAGTGATGGAGTAGTTTGGCATTGTGATTGCAGTGGGGTTTACAGAAATCTACACATGAAAAAAATGGCATAGGATATACATGCACATTGTACCAATGTCAGTTTCCTGGTTTTGATGCTGTATTATAGGAGGTAAAATATAACCACTGGGGGAAACTGGTAAAGGCCATCCCAGACTTCTTTTACTATTTGTGCAACTCCATGCTAATCTACAATTACTTCAAAATAAAAAGTTAATGACATAAAGTATCTGTTGATAATTTCCTTCTCTTACCACAATTACAGTATGCAGATCTCTTGCTCTGCTTCTCCAGTAATCCAATTAGAGTTCTGGCATAAGCTTTGGTATTGGACTATTTTATTTTATTTTATTTTATTTTAGAACAAGTCCGACTCTGTCATCCAGGTCGGAGTGCAATGGCTTGATCTTGGCTCACTGCAACCTCTTCCTCCTGGGTTCAAGTGATTCTCCTGCCTCAGCCCCCTGAGTAACTGGGATGACAGGCACCCGCCATCATGTCTGGCTAATTTCTGTATTTTTGTAGAGAAAGGGTTTCACCATGTTGACCAAGCTGGTCTTGAACTCCTGACCTCAGGTGATCCACCTGCCTTGGCTTCCCAAAGTGCTGGAATTACAGGCGAGAGCCACCACGCCTGGCCTGGACTTCAAATATAATACTTTAAGTGCATCTCTCTCCCCACTGTTACCCCTTCCTAGGCTGATTCACACCTTTACACCATGGGTCTGAGAATTAAGTGGAAGCTAAATGTGCTACAGACAAAATTCCTAAAAGATATGAAGTTTGGTCATCTTCAATTCTAAAATAGTCTCAATTGATTAACACTGAGCAGCAGGATTAAGCATGTGGCTAGATATATTTCAATCTATTTCCTGCCAGCAGCAGCAAGGATGTGAGTATATTATTAAAATCCTCTGTGAATTAAGAAGTAAAGCAAATTAGTATCAGCTCACAGTTTGGAAGTCTTGATATGATACTACTAATCAGCAAATCAGCTGAATAACAAGAAAATCAGATAACCTTAATTTAGGTGATTTGGTGGTTGCACAACTGTGTTCCCACTATGTAGACCAGTACCTGGGCACCCAGTAAATCTGCACGGATGAATTAATGAGTGAATGAATGGATGGCAGGACCATTAAGGCATACCATGAGAAACTGACAATGTCTAAAAGTGGCAGTAAAGAATTAATTCACCTTTGTGACCCAGGTCTTGAGGAAGCCGGACCTGCCAGGAAACATTCTAACCCTTCTCTCTCTGCTCCTCTAGGCAGCTTGAAATCCACTCTCCAGATGCTAAGCACACGGTGATCCTAAGGAGCAAGGACTCAGCCACCGCTCAGGCATGGTTCAGTGCCATCCATTCCAACGTTAATGACCTGCTGACCCGAGTGATTGCTGAGGTCAGAGAGCAGCTGGGGAAAACAGGCATTGCTGGGAGCCGAGAGATAAGGCATCTTGGCTGGCTTGCCGAAAAGGTAAGGAAAATACCTTCCTCTTTAATAGTCGTCCTCCCCAAGACCCCCCCAGTGCTCGTAACCACTGAAGTTATCTCATTCCAAAGGCTGCTGCTCTCATTCAGTCTGTGTGGATTTCTCATCCCTCTCCAGCAGGCTACAGGCCTTGACATTATATGGGGGTTTTGTCTTAATCAACTTTGATTACCTTCACTTAGTCAAATATGTGGCAAACTGCACAGGGTCCGGGTTGCTGACTGGATGGATGAGTGAGTTGATGAATAGCTTGATTTTAACATCTGGGTATGAAGGGAAGGGAAAATAACACAAACCCATAACAGAGCTATTGCTTTGGGAGTCAAGGTAGTCAAAATTATTGCTTAAAAAGGGTTTATGTGGGTTTTGATGGGCCTGTTTGTTAATAACACAGACACTTTCAAGAGTCAATTATACATTTACAAATAACGGCAAGGATTACTTGAGCAATTATTATGTGCTGACTCTTTCCTTATATCACCTTATATTTTATGTATGCTCTTAAGCCAGCTGCTCTTTAATTTCATCATTAAAGGACACCTACTTTTGTGAGGCACAGTGCTAGGCAGGAGCGGGGAAGGGTGTGAAAAGATAGATAAAGACTTTGCCTCTGTCTCAGGGAGGACAGCTGCTGTGGAGGAGACTTTGGGTCATATTAATATGGTTCCTGATTTCTTTTCCCAAGTTAAATGATATGTTGGAGATAGTAAAACTCACTTTGTGACCATCTCTTGGGAGTTAGTCTTTCTCTCTATTTCAAAGCATTGAGGCTTTGCCATTGTCCTTCCACATGATTGCTGTCCCTTGAACTTGATCTTGAGTGCTCAGGAACACTCGACTTTGGGGATAATCTGACCTCCCAGTGACTCATTTGCTAATAGACAGTAAATGGGAATAGTGAACGTCACAGTAACAGCTTTCCTGCCAAAGAACCCTGTCATGTGAGAAGGCCCAGTCAAATGGCACCTAAATAAATACTTGAACACACCATTAGGCTGTTTTCCACCATTGTTCTTTGTTTGCAGCAGATCATGCATGGGTCTCAGTCTAAAAATTTAACGCCAAATGGGTTGTTTGGCTTGGTACTGTCCTATCACTCAGAGATTTCAAAGAACCAAAGAGACAATGCAGGTGGTGGGAACATCCAGAATCATAATAAATACAAACCACCCATAGCCTTTCATGAGTTTATGCATTAAGGTTACGTATTCTTGATGAAAACAAATCATAAATCTGGATGGTTGATATAATTTTGAAAGTCACAACTCTATCACTCTCCACTTTTTACTCTCTTCCAAATGCATGTGTTCTTATTAGGAAAAGGCTTAATAGTCAACGATCTTTCAATTACAAGTGATGGAAAACTCAACTCAACTTAGCTTGAGCAAAATGAGCTTACCTGGGCTCTGATAACTGCAATGTCCAAAGATAAGCTTCAGGCATGGTGGTATCCAGGGACTTAAATAATGTATTAGGTCTACCTGTCCATCTCTTTCTTCCCCTGTTCACTTCATTAGTTTATTACCAGGCTTCCCCTCTAGTTGGCCTGACCATTCCAGGCTTACGTTTTCCTGGCACCTGATTGTCTCAGTGAAGAAAGGCCTCTCTGCCTCAATTGTTCCAACAAAAGTCCTGAGATTATAAGTCTAATAGGGTTGACTTGGATAACTTGTTTAGCCATAGTGCTGAAATCAGCCTCACCTAAGTCATTTGCAGTGAAGATGAGGGGCGACAGTTCTCTAATGGAAAAAAATCAGGTGCTGTGAAAGAAAAAGAATGAATGGATACCAGGGAAGAAAAGCAACCAACAGTTATTGTAGAACAACAAGGAAAGGAGCTGATTGTGATGAAAAATGCTCTCACTTGGTTAAGGTTCTGAGTGGACTTGGAGGTTACCACATATTTCAGGACCCTGGCAGGAGATGGAGGGAAAGGTCAAAAGGGATCATTGGAAAGGATTTAATACAGGAATAATTTAAAAGGTATAGCCAAGGTTTGGGAAACCAGTAAGAGATAGAGAAAAACTCTGGGGCCAACAGTAGTAAGGGCCCACTACCACTCCTTGACCAGAAAGGGCAAGGAGAAGCAACAGTTACCTGAAACTAGGGAGGCTTGCAGCTATGGAAAAGTGCCACCCACTACCAGCTGTGGTCTTTGGAAAAGAAATGCATCTCCTGCCAACCCCTGCCCGCTGACACCCTGCTGGTGTCTTCCATGGGCTAAAGCTGCCTGGAAGCCAGAGGCAAGAAGCCCCATGGATGTGCTCTTAAGGTGAGTCTTCCAGGATACAGAGAAGGATGGGAAAGGTAGAGGCTGGGTCTGAAGGGGGAAAGGGAAGCTGGCCAACACATACAGCCCTGCACCTTCCAAGTTGATGGTCTCAATTCTTGGAGGTACTTTTCTCTCATCTCTTTAAACACAAGCTATGTTGAAAATCATTACCATTATTCATGAAATTAAAAATCATCCAAAAGCAACTCTTTCTCACCTATAAATTGTCTCATGCCTTTTGCCTGTCCCAAATGATTAGCAAACATATTATTAGACATTCTCATAGAACAGTAATAAATGTGCACATAAAGCTCTTCCTGTTTTTAGCACGATTGTTCTTATGATGTAATTTCAGATAATCATTCTAGAGGTCTCCTTAAGAGGATTATGCAGAGTATTCGTAAGAGCAATAATGACTGATCATGGATAATTATGAAAAGCAAGAATGTCTTTTATTGCCTTCATTTTCATGCGTCTCAGAAGATTACCATAGATCCAGTTCAAGGAAACAAATCCAAACTAGATTTTTTTTGAATAAATATTTAATACTGAATCCTGGTGTGGAGATATATGAATGGTTTTTAGCAAAATGTTACAATGAATGGCAAATCCTTAATACGATGCCTTTCTTATATTATCACAAATATCAGTGAATTCACTTGGTATTTGTAAAGACATAAAATGTGATCCTATATATATCCAGCTGTAATTTACCTTAAATTTATGTTCTTTGTCTTTGCCTATATTGTTATATTTTGTAATTTTTGTAAATTTATCACAGTCATTCTGTGACAAGGTTGTACAGATTATATTTAATTTCAAGTTTTTAGAAGTGGCATTTATATGAACTCAAATAATATGAAACAAGAACTTCCTTTTAAAAATTCTGTTTAGTGCAAATCCTAAAACCTCCTCACCACTATACAGGAGGAAAATTTAATATTAACATTATTTTTCCTCATAAGATAGTCAGGAGACTTGAAGAAAGGCTTCTAAGAAATGACAGGGATTTGAGTAGATGAAGGAAGTTCCCAGCACTCCAAGAGAGGAGAAAGATGGAAGGCCTGTGTTAGTACAGCTTTGGGGGGACTTGGGGGGAAGAACAGTGACTGGACTAAAGTGAGGTAAGAGTTCATCCTGGAGAAAAGTGACAAGTGGACCTGACACCTTGACTAGCACTTGACTATGGAAGTCTTTTTTTTTTTTTTCTGAATCACATTGTAAGAGTTTGTAGGTATACTCA
>NW_016107383.1:6717893-6734731 GCF_001604975.1 Cebus imitator | reverse complement strand
TTTTGAGATGGAGTCTCGCTCTGTCTCCCAGACTGGAGTGAAGTGGCGTAATCTCGGCTCACTGCAACCTCTGCCTCTGGGTTCAAGTGATTCTCATACCTTAGCCTCCCCAGTAGCTGGAATTATAGGTGGATGCCACCGTACCCAGCTAATGTTTGTATTTTTAGTAGAGTTGGGGTTTCGCTATGTTGGCCAGGCTGGTCTTGAACTCCTGACCTCAGGCGATCCACCTGCCTCACCCTCCCAAAGTTCTGGGGTTGCAGGTATCAGCCAGCATGCCCATCCAGCGTCAAATCTTTTAACACCTTGCAAGCCCTCTCTGGCCCAAGAGAATGCATAAATGTGAATTGTAAAATGCATCATGTCCTAAACACGTTTTTCCCAATTTTTGTTTCTTAGTTCATCTAATCTTTCTAGTTATCATTATATTTCAGATAAGAGAAAAACATGTTAAGTTCTGACTCTCTTCCCACCTAGAGAAACAGTAATAAACAGAGACACAGCAGAATTGTTGAGTTATATTTTGTGCTCAGTTCATCAGGTGTTGCCTTTGCTTTCCCTTGTTATCTCAGTTTGCAAACTATTTCTTGTTAGATTAAATTTTCCAAAACCCAACACGGCGAAACAAAAAGCCCAGTTGGGGGCTCTGAGATGCAAGTTCAGGCATCAGCTTTACTCATCCCCATTTCGTAGTTTTTCAAATGGGAACATTTATATAGTTGTGCCTCCCCATGGTGTTACTGAAGAAAAGGAAGATAGTAATTATTTATTATGGGCAATGTGCTTCAAATAATCTCAATCCAATGAGTTAAATTTGTAGAATTTGAGTAACTTTTCTAAGATCCCTCCTCTAGTATGTGGTAGATTTAGAATTTGAGCTTCTCTTTCTAACTCCAAAGTCCAGCACTTTCCAGTAAACTGAGCCAATAAAGGGGCTCAGGAAACAACTGTCCTTATAAGTAATGCCTCAGAAAATCCCATCTAGAGCAGTATCACAGACCAATAGCACAGTTTCAGAGCTAAGAGACACACCAAGATAACTCAAATCCTTTAAGATTATGAAAATGAGGGAAATCTGTATACCTAGGCAGGGCGACACTTACCAGGATCTTCTCCTCTATCCTATCCGTAACCATCCTGTATCTTCAACTGTTTCCATTCTTCGCGTGACTCTAAAAGAAGAAAACCAAGATGAAGAGATTCTCTCCTCTCTCCTTCTCTTCCATTCTTGACTACGTCGATCAACTGAACCTCTCTGGTTAGGTTCCTTCTTTTATCTTCCACATAGTAATCCTCCTCCCTTCTCTTTCTTGCTAATTTTGTACTATAAAAGTTCAAAGACCCCATCTCTACTAAAACTACAAAAAATTAGCTGGGCATGGTGGCGTGTGCCTGTAATCCCAGCTACTCAGGAGGCTGAGGCAGGAGAATTGCCTGAACCCAGGAGGCGGAGGTTGCGGTGAGCCGAGATCAAAAAAAAAAAAAAAAAGTTCAAAGAACAGGTCCTACAGAGACTGAAATTATATTTGATAGGGCAGATTAGGGTAAGGCAATTTGTGTGTACACACACACACACACACACACACACACGCACACACACACAGACATGACCTTGTTTTGCATGTTTCCAATTTCCATGAATTTCAGTTATCATGATTTAATTAGATATGCCCATCTCTCAACAAAATGGTTCAAATTTCTGCTAACAAGGCATATTAACTTTGAGTAATTTCATAAAGTACAGACCTCATTGTTAACTCTTCAGTTCACAGATCCCACTATGTAACTAGCAGATGCGTATCCTGACTGGTGACCAATCATATCACTTCTTTCAAAGTCTATGGGTGATAGGCCATGGCACCTCTGTTAATTGGTTCACGCACAGACAGCAAAGGAGATAGCTGCGTTTCCCCCTGTCTCCCAGTGACACATCTATATGACGCTTCAAAAGAATGGGTCCTAGAAACAGGGAGTTGTCCCACAAAGATGACAGTACAGCAAAGGTACAAAAAGTGATAATGCTGGAAATGAAATTTACGTCAAATATAAATGGAATTATAGCAGAAATAGCTGCCTTGGGAATGTTCACGCTGATACTGCTCAAGACAGCAGTGAGAACTTAGGAAAGGTAAACTTCTAACCTGGAAGTGAAGACTGTAGCTGCGATGAAGGATGAAGATGTCCCAGAGGCAGTAACCCTTATGAAAACTTCACGTTAAAGGAACTCTCAGAGATGGTTCACATCATTGAAAGTGCAAAGGATAAAATGTTGCTAGCTGATCCAAACTTAGAAAAGATGATGACAAATTTGTCAAAGCATTAAAAAAAAAAAAAATGCTTGTTCTGGATCACAAGGTAGATGAAGAGAAGACCAAAAGCTCTGTTCAAACTGCTCTTCCGTTTAATGCTCCATGCTTCTAATGTTTTAAATTAGGTTAGTAAATAAACATTTACTCCTTTTTTTAAATTTCCCTATGCATATATAATTGACAGTAAGACGGTTTTTAATATTTTGATCAAAAGTGTTAAAGGTCATGTAACAGTCCGTATTTTTCCAACTGATTAAGATTGCTTAGTGTGGTTTCAGCTTTCACGGTCATTTTTATTACCTGGCACCACTGTGCAAAGGTAGAACTGAGAGATATCTCGGTCAGTCTACCTCCCTGTATCTATTTATCCCTATCTAATCTCCCTATTTATCTATATGAATATATTGATTTCTCTCCCTCTCTATAGATATATGTATATATACTATAGTCTATATGCTTACATAATCTGTTAGATCACCATTAATTTTCAGTTCCAACAACAGCAACTTACTAATCCCACCCAATTCCAGGTAACTAGAACCAACCACGTGGTTTCATTCTCTAGCTACATTGTTCACCTACATTAGAAGAATCTCAGTGTGAATGTAAAATAGCCCTGGCCCTGGTAAAACAGGCTACTGTAATCAAGAACTTGACAATGTAATTAACAGAATGATATTTTTGGACCCTCTAAATATATCAGTCCCGCCATCTGCCTAGAAAATCACCTAAGTCAGAATTTCTCACTGCTTCTTCCAGAGAGAAAGTAGTCTCTGACCCGAGGGAACTCCCATCTGATAAGAGATAGAAATAGAACTACTGTCCAGGCTACCCTGGTTTGCACCATCCCTAAATCAAGACTATTATTGGTTACGGTAGGAAACACAGGCTGTTAATGCAATTACGTGCTAATAGGCCTGTTGTGTTGCTTTAAAGGGGAGTTATCAAGTTCCTGAGTGAATCACCTCTGAGATGGAGCAAGACTAAGAAAAATCTGGCAGCAGCTTGGGTATCTTCCCATTAGGATTTTGCTACAACTGTTTAAACTAAATGTGCCAGTATGAATTTAATTCAGATTGCCTCTATCATCTATTCTCTCAAATGAAACATCAGAGATGAGTGAGTGGGTGGGAGGCAGAGGCAGTATGAAATATGCCCACTTTTCTGCATGCCTTCACAGTCTTCTGAGTTTACTAAATTGAATTTAGTAAAGTGAATTGGTCTCACCAAAGTGGAAATATCAGAGCTGCCCATGTAAGACAGAGAGGGGCATGTACATTTTATTTCTTGTAGGGTGATTCATACAACTTCACATGGGCCTGCTTCCATCTCTTTGGAGAGAACCATAGAACTTGAGATAGAAAGCCTCCTATGCCTGGTCGCATGGTGCTATGGCTTGAACGTGTGTCCCAGTGTTCATGTGTTGGAAACTTAGTCCTTCATGCAACCATATTGAGAGATGGGACCTTTAAGACGTGATGAGTTCTTGAGATCTCTGCCTTCATGAACGGATTAATGCCATTATCACAGAAATGAATTAGTCATTGCAGAAGTGGGTTCCTGAGAAAAAGGATGAGTTCAGCTCACTTCCTCTTAGTTCACACACAGACAGCAGGGCTGCCTCAGTCACTGGAGGTCCCACCTCTGCCCCAATGTGCCTAGGATTCAAGATATGCAGTCAAAGGAGGTCATTGTCCATCATTAAGTCTTAATGTTGTTTTCCCTTTTGTGTTTTGGACTTAATTAGAACCAGGCACCCCTTTCTTCTTGCCTATTTCTCCCTTTTGGAATAGGAATGTCTATCCTGTGCCTGTCCTAATGTTGTATTTCAGAAGTGGATAACTTATTTTGATAGCACAGACTCACAGCTGGAGGGAATTTGCCTCAGGATGAATTGCACTTTGAGTCTCACTCATATCTGATTTAGATGAGACTCTGAACTTTGGACTTTTGAGTTGGTGATGGACCAAGTTAAGGCTCTGGGGCTACTGGGATGGAATGAATACATTTTACATATGAGGAGGATGTGAATTTTGGAGGCAAGGTGTGGAATGCTATAGTTTAAATATGTCCCCAAAGTTCATGTGTTGGAAACTTAGTCCCCAGCACAACAAAGTTGCACTGATGGGACCTTTAAGAGATGATTAGGTTATGAGGGCTCTGTCTTTATGAATGGATTAATGCCATTATCATGGGAGTGAGTTAGCTGTTGCAGGACTGGGTTCCTGATAAAAAAGATGCTTGACCCCCTTCCAGTCTCTTTCGTGTGCACACTCTCTTGCCCTTGCTTCTTCTGCCATGGTATGACACAGCAGGAAGGCCCTTACCAGGCATAGGCCCCTCATCCTTGGACTTCCCAGCCTCCAGAACTATGACATGTCTTTCCTTTATAAATTACACAGTCACCTGGGTGCAATGGCTCACGCTTATAATCCCAGCACTTTGGGAGGCCAAGGCAGGCAGATCACCTGAGGTCAGGAGTTTGAGACCACCCTAGCCAACATGGGAAAATCCCATCTCCACTAAAAATACAAAAATTAGCCAGGTGTGGTGGTGCACACTTGTAGTTACAGCTACTCTGGAATCTGAGGCAGGAGAATCACTTGAACCTGCGAGGTGGCAGAGGTTGCAGTGAGCCAAGATTGCACCACTACCCTCCAGCATGGGCAACAGAGTGAGACTCCATCTCAGAAAAAAAACAAAAACAAAACAAACGAACAAAAAATTACCCAGGTATTCAGTTATAGCAACACAAAACAGACCAACGCTTGAGGCTAGCAGACTCTGTTGAACCTACTTTAATCTTACTGGGCATTACAAATTGACCTTTCTTTATGAAATAAATGTGTTCCAGAAAAGCTGCCTGACTTTGGTCAAAACATAATGATTTTCCTATTTTTTTATTTTTCTGGTCACCTTCTCTTTGCCCCACTGGTGAGGGAGATATTCCCCACCCAAAACAGGATGAGATGGCTAAACACACACTACTCAGCCCTGGACAAATGAGGCTAGCAGCAGTTCATTAGCCACATATACTCACAGCCTGGGAGGAGGACACTGCAGGCCACGCAGGGCCACATAGGGAGCAGAGTGACACAGTAGAGGCACTGGGAAACATATTTTGCAGTAATAAGAGGGTGAGGTATTCCCTGGTTCCTAGTGGGGGAGGATGTGATTGGCTTCTTTGAATAATTTCACAGGCTGTTAGGGAAATAAACACTAGGTTGAGGACCAGATGCAGTGCAGTTGGTCCAGCCGATAAGAGAACTACCTGGGTGGTGGCCATGTCAAGGCAGACAGGTTAAGTCACCAGTAGGCTTTTGGGGCCATGTGAGGCTCAAAGATGTCAAGGGAACACATAAAGTTTTAAGCCTTACAATGATCATGAGGCCTTACATTGATCAATGTCTCCATATTCTTTAGAAGCAGAGTCTGAGATGGAGATTCTTGGGGAGTGATTTACTGAATGAGGGGCTCTTAGGAGATGACTCTTTTTGTAAGGAAGTGAGTGAAGCAGTCTAGGCTGCAGAGGAAGATAAGCAAAAAATGTAGCATTATCTGAAATCTAGTTTCACCCTGATCGCACCAGCGCTCAGAAGAAGGAATGGCAGCACAGAGCTCTCCCACTTTAAGCCAAGAGAGTCACGTCTTTGCAGACCCATATAAGGCAGCCATTGGCTATGGGCCCCCATGGAGGTAGAGAGAGGCCATTCCCATTAGCCAAGGACAATTCTTTAGAGAAAGAAAAGGTTAAGCTGTGACCAGTCAACATGTATATCAGGTGAGGCTTAGGTGCACTGGCCTAACAAAGGGAATTTTGGCAGAAGACCAACAATATTTACTATAATCACTGGTGTGTTCCCGTGAGGGAAGGAATTCCAGCTGGGATTCTTCTAGGTACATAGGACCTTCAGGTGAGACAGACCTAAATATAGTGGCCAGTACTGTGATATGTTGAAGGTTATAGCCACCACCTAGAAGTCTGCTTTTATTATTCAAAATCTAATAACTCCCGTTGGCATTGACTTGCTTTCTTGTCTCTCACATCAGGGAATACTTTTTTTTTTTAATGCTTTGAAATTCCCAAATGTAGTTTTCAGAGTTGCTTTGCATCCTTACTTTTTTGGTTTGGGCTTTTTATTACTTCTAATAGTACTGGGCTGCTATGCAATGCAAATAAACACATTTCATCTTCCATCTCGAAACTTTCTCAAGTTGGTATTTTCAGGTTTGTAAGCTGAATTCATTTTCTGGTTTAGCAAGTCAGTCAGTTTGAAGTTTTTAAAATATTGATTTTATTGATAATTAAGAATAAAAATATAAGTGAAGGCATAATTCTAGAATCTGATTTCCAAACATCCATATCTACATATGGGCTGCATCAAGGTGAAAGCAGAGATCTTTATGGAGCCAGAGAGGTCGAGGAGGACTGTCAGAATTACATTAGTCACTTTTCTGTCATAATGATTCAGAGAGAGAGGCCCTAAAATATTTCCCCAGGTGTGTTGGCCTGCAGCTTGTAACCCTGCTGAGAAAAGAGACTGCTTCTTATTGAGTTCTATAGCTCCAGTGCCTAGACAGTGTCTGGGAAACAGTAAGTGGTCAACTTGCGTTTGTCAAATGCCTGAGTCAGTGGACCAGAGATATTAGCCAGAAAATGATTCCCTGTTGCCAGTAGACACGGCTACACATTTTCTCTGGGAATGAGATAAAATTCACATTATGTGTTCAAAGCAGCTTTACTGGGGAGAGGGGAAGAGGAAGGGAAATCCAGGCACCTGGTCTGAGTCAAAAAGTGGAAGAGTTCTGTAGAAAATTGAGAAAGAGAATGAAAGAGTAAAACCCTGGGGAGCATGAGAAAGAGGAAGAAGATGGAATGATAGTTGGTTTCTGATCATGGTGACCCATTGGCCAAGCTCTCTCTTGCACTACGTAGAATCGTCACACTCCTTCTGTTCTGAAAAGTGTCTGAAATATAACTCATAGTGCCTATTATTACACTTGTTTGTCAAACTACTGTGTTGGTGCAAAAGTAATTGCGGTTTTTGCCATTATTTTAATTACACAATTTGTTTTGCACCAACCTAATACTTTATTTTGGCTCACAAAACATGTGGCTATGCCATTCATTGCACTCTCTGACCTCCCTTCCCTACCTCTCCACCTTCCCATTTCTCACTTGTTCTTTTATTCTCTGCTCTGAATGTAAACAGACTAAATCTGCGAACTAATCTTGGCATCTTCTCGGTTGCAGATTTTCTAGACACTTTATTGCATCTTCTTTTCCCTAGTTAGCTGTCCACCTATAGGGTCACTTTCCTGCTCAGTAGCACCTCCACTAGTAAGCATGAAAGAGGGAAAAATGGCTGGGCATGGTGGTTCACGCCTATGATCCCAGAATTTTGAGAGGCCTAGGCGGGCGGATCACCTGAGGTCAGGAGTTTGAGACTACCCTTGCCAACATGGTGAAATGCGTCTCTACTAAAAATACAAAAATTAGCCAGCTGTGGTAGCACACGCCTGTAATCCTAGCTACTCGGGAGGCTGAGGCAGGAGAATCACTTGAACTCGGGAGGTGGAGGTTGCAGTGAGCAGAGATCACGCCACTGCACTCCAGCCTGAATGACAGAGTGAGACTCAGTCTCAAAAAAATAAAGTAAATAAAATAAAAAAAAGAAGGAAAAATGCAGCCCAGGCACAGTGGTTCATGCCTGTAATCCCAGCACTTGGGAGTCTGAGGCATGTGGATCACCTGAGATGGAGTTCAAGACCAGCCTGACCAACATGGAGAAACCCCATCTCTACTAAAAACACAAAATTAGCCAAGTGTAATGGCACATGCCTGTAATCCCAGCTACTTGGGAGGCTGAGGCAGGAGAATCGCTTGAACCCGGGAGGTGGAGGTTGCCATGAGCCGAGATTGCGCCATTGTACTCCAGCCTGGTTAACAAGAGCGAAGCTCCATTTCAAAAAAAAAAGAAAAGAAGGAAAAATCAATATAAACCCAATTGGATTCTCATCAGAGGCACTGGAAGAAAAATATGCGCTAGAGGATTCCATCAGTAGACATGTCTGTGTATTTTACAAAGTTTCAGGCAAACATTTACTTTGTGTGCCTGGATCTCCCAACACACCATAAGATAACCTGCAGTCAATAGTGTCAGTGCTGAAAACATAAAAATATCCCTGATGTGGTGGGGGTGGGGGGAGTTGTGCGTGCCTGCTGCACAATTTAACTGGCTATATATTACCTGCTGAATTCAAACAGCAAACATTTCTGCTATGGTGAATTTGGAGAACCTAGAAATAAAATTGGGGTCACGTAAGTGCAATAAGAACTTATTGAATGAATATGTGTGAGGCAGGGAAGGGCAGTAAAGGTTGCAATACACTATAATATAAAAGGATGAGCAGGGGTTTTGCATGGAGACCTACATGGATTTTAATCCCCACTTTGTTACTTACTGGTTGAGTGACTTTCGACAGGTTTTTTTTTAAAAATCTTTAATCCTCAGTATTTGTATCTGTAAAAAAAAAAAAAAAGACATTAATACCTACTGCAAAAGATAATTTATACAGCTTAATTGAAATTTGTTTTTGTATAATGGTTGGCACAGGGCTGGTACATAGCATCCAATAAATTTAATCCAGCAGATGAGGGCAGTCAGCTCTCTAGCTTGCATGTCTTACTGGAAAGCCAGCAGTTACTTTTGGAGTGTCTTTAGAGTGGAGTTTGTAAAGAGGCCTCTAGAAATCTCCAAATTTGTGAATGCTACTATATGTGTGCACACACACACACACATACACACACTTTCTTCTACTAAGTGCAATAAAATTGATTTACACAGAACTTTTTTTTTTAACTGAAATATTGACTTACCAAATGGCTCAGAACTACTGATCCAATATTCTATTCTTTAATTTATCCCTCACTTCTATTTTCCGGCAAAGAACTGTCATCTTCATGGAGCTTCCATCATCAACACCGTCATTTGGCTTTTTAGGCCATTTTACAAAAAGAAACTAAGCGCACCTCTGTGGCATGTGTGTCTTTCATGCCTTCATGCAAGAGTAGGGCAGCAGCACCATGCTGACATGCCTAGGGAGGGGGTTATCCGGGCTCCTCCAGGTCTGAGTATCAGCCCACACTTCAAAACTGGCCCTTAACACAATGGCAAATTAGTGCAAGTCATCAGCATTCAAGGTCACAGAGAGTAAAAACTGTATTAAATCTATGAAGGCCAAAGATCTTCTGTAAATGGTAAAGACTGAACTTAATAAAGAATCAAAATCAATACTTAATAGTGCTGACGGAATTAGGGAGGGAGAATGTACAGTGTGATTTGGGGTTTCCAAGGAAAGCTTGATGGGAAAAATCAGACTGAATGGTCTTCAGAAAGAGGAGAGATTTGAAAACTTCAAATGGATCATAGATGACCTGCTGCTAATTTCACAATGTCCTGAAATAAAGAACATATTACCTGATGTCTGAAAAAGAGGTCATAAGTCAGAATTATGTAAATCAATCCCAAGTTCCCTGAAAATGGAATCTCTTTCTCTATATATACACACACAGACACACATATATATGTATATATAGAGATATATATATGTATATGTGTGTATAGAGATATAGATATATGTATATATATACACATATATATGTAGATATATGTATATATGTATATCTACATATATCCATGTATATCTATATCTATATCTATATCTCTATATATGTACACACACATATACATACATATATGTGTGTATATATACATATATGTGCATATATATGTATGTATATATGTATATACATATATACAAATATATGTGTGTATATACACATATGTGATATGTACCTATATCTCTATATATACACACATATATATACTTATATATGTATATGTGTCTATATATACACATATATGTATACACATATGTATCTATATACACACATATATACATATATGTGTATATATCTATAGTGTGTGTGTATATGTGTACGTGTAATTTTCACCAATATCCAATTATAAATCTTGTAGAAGTAACTCCATATTTAATGAATCATAAATTATAAAAACACCTTTCTAAAGTTTATATAAACTTGATTTTAAAAGGCAATTTGAAATTAGTATAAAAATAATTTTCAACAAAAGCATAAAATAATGTATTCATAATTGCTGTATTTATTTTCACTGCAAGAGACCTTTATTGTTTTCTCATTTTTCTGTTTAAACTTTTAACAACAAGAACCTTAAACGTAATTGCTAGTGATCCTGGTGCATTTGAAAAAGATAGGTTTCTGGAAGCTTCACTATGGACCTTGATATTTTTCTGAGCAAATGTGCCTCAGAAATGTGGAAAACAACTTCTGGCTCTAAATTTTCCACCCTCTGCCCTTTTACCGTATTGTTTTTCCTCCATGCCAAGCTTCAGGGCTTTAACTTGAATAATAACTGGGTTGAAAGGTAATTTCATCCAGCGTCCAACAGCCAGAAACCAGAATGGAGCTATTACGAGAATCTGTTTTTTATTTATCCCTCATCTTTTAGGGATTGAACATCTTCTTGCTTATGAATAATCAAGTGATTTTTAAAAAAACAAAGATATGATTAGTTATTTGCTTATCCATTTGATAAACACTATTCAGCACCTATAATTCATCCATTCAGTAACTATTGAGCACATACAATATGCCAAGCAAATGAAAGTACTGGGACTATAATGGTGACACGTGAGATGAGTTCCTTGCTCTACTGGAACTTACTTTCAGCAGGGGAGGTAGATACTTTGTAAGCAAACAAACAATTCAGATTGTGGTAAGTGCTGATAAAGAGAATGGGCAATATGAATGTAAGGGATGAGGAAATTCATTTTAGATAATTGTTTAAAATAGGCGAGGCCGTGGGCTGGAGTTACAAAGATGTTCTCAGGGAACTTACAAACAAATGAGGAAGACAAACATGTACCCTAAGAATTTCAAACACAGACTTGCACATGCTGTAATTTATTTCCGTATTAAATCAGTGAGGGCTTATAGGAAGGAATCGGCTAACTTGGCATAGGAAGTTAAGAAACACATGCGCACGTGTGTTCACTGTGGCACTCTTCACAATAGCAAAGACCTGGAACCAACCCAAATGCCCATCAATGATAGACTGGACAAGGAAAATGTGGCACATATACACCATGGAATACTATGAAGCCGTAAAAAACGATGAGTTCATGTCCTTTATAGGGACATGGATGAATCTGGAAACCATCATTCTCAGCAAACTGACACAAGAACAGAAAGTCAAACACTGCATGTTCTCACTCATAAGCAGGTGTTGAACAATGAGAACACATGGACACAGTGAGGGGAGCATCACACACTGGGGTCTATTGTCGGGGCTGGGGAGGGACAGCAGGGGGTGGGGAGGTTGGGGAGGGATAACATGGGGAGAAATGCCAGATATAGGTGACGGGGGATGGAGGCAGCAAACCACCTTGCCATGTATGTACCTATGCAACAATCCTACATGATCTGCACATGTACCCCACAACCTAAAGTACAATTAAAAAAAAAAAAAAGAAAGCCCTTAAACTGAATCTCAAAAATCAGGTAGGGAAAGACTTTCCAGGTTGCAGAAATAGTGTGTGCAAAGGCTTAAAGATACAAAATGCATGGCCTCGTTTAAGAATAGCCATTAATCTTGGGTGGCTAGAGCACTAAATATATATATTCAGGTGATACTGCCTTTCTTAGCAACGCCCTTGGGTAGTTGTACCCTTGCTCATATGCTGCTGTATTGCATTTTTAGAATTCTTCTTTGGAATCGCCTTCAAAGACAGTATATGAAAATCTACTTTACAGTCATGTGGGCATTCCCCTTAGTCCAAATGTACATTTTCTCTCTTTTTCACTTTCACCCTTCTTGACTTAATTGAGCACCTTGTACCTATTCCAAGGATAGTTCCAGTCTCACAGAGCTAGGAATCTGGGGGTGAGTTCTGAGCAGGGAACGAGGTTGGACATGCTGTTATGCCAACCAAGGCTGACCAACAAAACACTTCATCCAAAATATGTGAGGAAGCCCAATGCTCTAAGCTCCTTTGGAAAATAATTCAACAGCATTTTTTTTTTTTGAGACGAAGTTTCGTTCTTGTTGCCCAGGCTGGAGTGCAATGGCACGATCTCGGCTGACCACAACCTCTGCCTACCAGGTTCAAGCAATTCTTCTGCCTCAGCCTCCTGAGTAGCTGGGACTGCAGGTGCATGCCACCACGCCCAGCTAATTTTTTTGTATTTTTAGTAGAGGAGGGGTTTCACCATGTTGACTGGGATGGTCTCAATGTCCTGACCTCAATGATCCACCCACCTCGGCCTCCCAAAGTGCTGGGATTACAGCGTGAGCCACCGCGCCCGGCCAATTCAACAGCATTTTTTGAGTCCCCACCATAGGGCCACATAGGTGCTTTATTCTACCTTAGCACTCATCCTAGTGAGTTTTACATATCAATTCAGTCTTCACCCTGTATATATAAATCTGTGGATTATCTTTCTTTTAAAAAGCTAGACAGATGTAGCAAACTGCTTTTGTGAAATAATAGCCTAGGGCTTTATGTATGATACCAAAGCAGATTTAGAAGTGAACACTCCAGTTTCTCATTCCGCAGAAATATCCTTCCTTGGTGTCCCAACTCTAAGAACGAAAATTAAATATTTGCTTGGTGCTTTGTAGAGTGATTTTATATTCCTTACTGCCTTTAACACACTAAGAGCTCACTGATTCTCCACCAGGGTGTCCAATCTTTGGCTTCCCTTGTCTTCCCTGGGCCACATTAGAATTGTCTTGGGCCACACATAAAATACACTAACACTAATGATAGCTAATGAGCTTTAAAAAATTGCACACACAAAAAAATCTCATGTTTCAACACAAATTTGTGTTGGGCCGCATTCAAAGCTGTCCTGGGCCTCCTATGGCCCATGGGCTGTGGTTGGACAAGCTTGTTCTACACCATTATCTGCCAGGGAGCTGTTGGTTTGACGCGTGAGCACGTGTCTGTGCACCAGGCTGCAGCCCTCGTGCTGCAGGAGCCACGTTCCCTTTCGGGAGCGACATGGTCATCTTCAGCAATGTTGCACACACCACATGGTCGTCATGGTGCAAAGTGCTTATTGGGATTCTGCCAGAAAAGATGTGATCCTTGGGAATAAAAACTACACTTTAAATTGTGCTGACAAGAAAGCCGATCCTCGGTGTTGACATGATTAGTTTGACCTTTAAATTTTAAAGTGGCTTTATGCAAATGGGAGTGCTGCATGCTGTGTAATTTTAAACATAGTCTTATACTTGTTTGTTTTTCGTTTTCAAACCAGGACTACAAAAATCAAACTAGTCCTGACATGGTGGCTTATGCCTGCAATCCCAGCACCTTGGGAGGCCGAGGCAGAGAGTCACTTGAGGCCAGGAGTTTGAGAGCAGCCTGAAGTAATGTAGCAAGAGCCCCTCATTTCTACAAAAACAAAAAAAGCAAAAGCTTTTTTATGAACTAGCTAGGTGTGGTGGTGTGTCCCTGTAGCTCTAGCTTACTGGGAAGGCTGAGGCAGGAAAATCACTTGAGCCCAGGAATTCACGTCTGCAGCGAGCTATGATCACACCACGGCACCCCAGCTCATGTGAAAGAGCAAGACCCTGTCTCAAAAAAAAAAAAAAGGAAAAGAAAAATCAAGCTAATCTTAAGCACAGTGTTGAGTCAAGTTGTCAAATCTAAAGTCTCCAACTACTAGTGTCTTCCTCATTGGTCCACTTTTAAAGAAAAGGAAAATTGATGATACTACCCAAAATGTACTATTAAATAATTATTTTTGAATCATTACAGACGTGGAGATGTGAGGAAGCCTTTCTTTCCTAGTATTATTTTTTCACACCTACAAGAGTTTGTTGTCCTCTAAGAAAAGGCGATAGGAGGTGTGTAGGCACTATTTGGGTTGTAAATGATCAGTTGCAGAGGATAATTTAGGAGGCCCCACCCTGAAAAGAATAGTTTTTAAAGAGCTACATCCAGTTAAGGAAGAAGCTGGTAGGAAAGAAAGAAGAAAAGATAAAAGGATGGAAAGGAAAGGAAGAAAAATAAGGAAGGAGAAAGATATGCTGTAATCATTTTACTTCCATTTGATTCAAACCAGCTTACGTTATTCAGATGGCAGAAATAACCTTTGCACTTAAAGAGGCTGGCTCTAAAACTTTCAGCCCTGACCTTGGGGCTGCTCACTTGGCCGTCTAATGAATGCTATTTGGTTCCTGGAAATATGATAATGCCATTTGCATGTTCAGTTTTCTCCTGTTTTGGTGGTAAATCGATAAATTCTTCATGTGAGCAGAAAGGCAAATTGATAACCAGGAAGCCCTGTGGGTTCTGCAAAGGGACATTTCATTCCCTCAGTTTTTAATGAGGCCCCATAGTCGTCACTTTCCCAATGGCTACTTTGAGCAAGATGTGCTCAGTTTGTGCTGTTGAGCTGATGCCAAGCTGCTGACCTTTGCATTCGGTGAGCCCTCAGCTGAGAGTCTGACCTAAGCTCAGACATATTGTTGGATCCATCATGTTGATTCTTGGCTCTGATACAAATGTGCCGCTAATGAGTTGCATGGCGTACATATTAACCCCGGCTCCGGCAGTGCTGATGCCAGATGCACAGTGAGTGGGAATTGCAAGGAGGGAAGCAAGATGCCCAGTGCACTAACATCTTAATAGATGTGAACAATTAGAAGAGCTGTGATGGTAAAATGCCTGTTTCGTGGCTTATAGGAAGTACAGCAATATACAATTAAGAGATGGAAAAAAAAAAAAAAAACATACTGCCTTATCTCTCCTTTCAGGTAAAAAAAAAATCTCTCCATCTCACAGAGGTGCTTTATGAACTATGAAATAGAGAAAAGTTGAAATGTTGACGAGTCCAAAAATGGCTTTTATTACCAAAGGGAGGCTGATGTCCAGCCCTGCTGCTGAGTGACAGTAGATTTAAGACCTCTAGGCATGGCCATGTGGCACTGACCACAGGCACATTGGTGATATTTCAAGCCAGTGCTGTGCTGTCTGTTTTCTTCAAGAGCTGGCAGGCCAGAGCAAGGACATAGAAAGGCATGCTACTCTGGACTTGAAAACAATTTTTCAAAAGGCAGTGGTGTAAAAAATGTCTACCAGCAGCTAGGTGCAGTGGCTCACACCTATAATCCCACATTTGGGGGGCTGAGGCAGGGGGATCACGAGGTCAGGGGTTCAAGACTAGCCTGGCCAATGTGGTGAAACCCGTCTCTACTAAAAGTACAAAAATTAGCCAGGCATGGTAGCACGTGCCTTTGATCCCAGCTGCTCGGGAGGCTGAGGGAGGAGAACCCCTGAACCTGAGAGGTGGAGGTTAAAGTGAGCCAAGATCATACCATTGCACTCCTGCTTGGGCAACAGAGTGAAAGATATAACATGCCAGAGAAGGAATGGTGTCTGGTTTGTTCCTGTACCTGAAGTGCCTACCACTGTTTCTGGCCCCTAGTTTAAGGCAGATTGGCTGAACTGGTTAAGGAGTCATGGAAATTGATTATACACTCCACCAGGCTACTAAGGATAGCTGTTTTACTTTGGACAGGGTATCTCTCTTAAATTTGTCTCAGCTGCCTTGTGTTACAGATGAGAAAACTGAGACACAGAAAGGATAAATAATGTTGCACTGTATTACACTGATTTCCTTAAGAATTTATGTTATGTGAGAAAGAAGGGTGCCTGCTGGGATGCTGTGGATCAACAGTGTGCACGGAGCCCGGAAGAACCAATTCTCATCCTCACTGCTCTTTCAAGCTGTTTTTACTTGGGCAAACCGCTGACAGTCTCTCTGAGCTCCTGCATCCTGCCTCGTAGATGGTAAATAATGCACGTGAAAGCATGCATAAACTTTAGATCCCCCTTTAAAGATAAGCTATTATTATTAATTTATTTTCTAAGACACTGCTTCCCCAACTCTGTTACTACAGTTGAAAGGGGAGTATATATGACAAAAGGAAAACAAATAGAATCCACAATCAAGTAACTGAAAAGCGAGATGTCCTGATACAAACATGTACATTTGAATTTATTTAATTAGTGAATCCTAAATCAGTTTCACCATTCTGATACCCAACAAAGATTAATAACCACTACGAGATACATGATGATTCTCCATCTTTACCCTTGTAAAGACAGAAGCAAAGAATGTCACGTACTTTTTCCTACATAAATGTCAGTAAACCTTATATGTATTCATTCACTGTCACTGAGCATCTGGTACATTACTGTAGCACATCACATTACTATATATTGTATTGTAATGTTGATCTCCAGAGTGTTGCCTGGAGAGTAGATGGTGGGATGGTGTTAGTTAAAAATGTGGATTTTGTACCCGTTAACCAACCTCTCTTCATAGTTCACTTACCTTTCCCAGCCTGTAGTAACTAGCATTCTACTCTCTACTTCTATGAGATTAATTTTTTCTTTTCTTTTTTTTTTTTT
>NW_016107383.1:6708855-6716391 GCF_001604975.1 Cebus imitator | reverse complement strand
AAAAAAAAAAAAAAAAAATGTAGCAGTTAATTGCAGGCCCTATGATGTGCACTGCAGGGGAGACATGAATGAAATCAAATGCAAATTCAGTTATTCATTCTGTTTGGAGGGACTTGCAGAAGGTTCCCAGAGAAGACATGTAAGCCGATGTTGAAGTAAGTGTCTTCTAGGTAAGAACCAACATCACCAATACACAGAAAAATAAGTAATATTGAGCGTACTTCCAGGAAACCCAAAGGAAATTTGCCACATGTCTGGCACTGCCTTCTTGATAGCTGTGTGGCATGACTTCCTATCACCTCTTGCATCAGAGGTAATTATTCTTTCTCCGACTTAATTTTCTTCACAGACTGTTGTAGGGAATGTGGACAATATAAGTCTGCAAAGATTTTTAAATAATAGTCCCTATTCCTTTATTAACGATTTTTTTCCTAGCGCTTCCAATTGCTATTTGCTAACTTTTGATTTTCCTTCTTCTCCCTTTTCTTCCTCTTCTCCACTCTCGGAGGAAGGTCTAGCTGGCCACCAGCTGGCCAAAAGCGACCCTGAACAAAGATCTAATGAATCCAAGCTTAATGGTGGATAAGGCTAATGACCAGCATCAATTTCATGTGCATTCTGTTCAGCGTTATCAAGAAAATTCAGCACATTTAGATTTAGGTGCTTGCTGTGGGTCAGCCCTGCCCAGGGCTCTTACGTGGTCAGCAAGAGGCCAAGACCCACAGAACTACCACCACCACCACCCCTGTATCAGCAGGAAGCAGTTACAGAAAACTAACCTTCATCCATTTTCCCCCAAATCTTTGGGGCCTTGGAATCTTGAGGGGGGAAGTGTTACAGCAGGTAGTAGTCAGGTATAAGCAGGGCAGGAGCGGGCTTCCTCACCACACACACACAGCAGGAGTGTTGGGTGATCATCAGGTGATGGTCAGGCCATTGTTAATTGTCTCTCTAAAGTAATAATTGATCACAGCCCGCACCAGGGAAAAGCAGTCACCTAATAGAAAGAAAACACCTGAAACTGATCAGCAGCTTCCCAGTAAGATCTCAGGAGTGGGGAAAAGCAATGCAAGATCCCGTGAGTAGGCCACCGTATAAAACCCCAAGTCAAGAGGCAAAGCTGCACCCTTTGTTTCTCAAGTTGCCCAGTTGGCCCTCTTCCAAGTGTACTTTCCCTACTGTTTTAAAGCTAACCTTTAGCCCTGCTCAGTGGGCTACAAATGCAAACCATGGCCCTATCCTCAAGGTTTATGAAATGATGAATGAAATGAAGAAAACAATCAGTTAAAAAGTTTCAAAATCAGGGCTGGGTGCAGTTGCTCACGCCTGTAATCCCAGCACTTTGGGAGGCTGAGACAGATGGATCACCTGAGATCAGGAGTTCAAGACCAGCCTGGCCAACATGGCAAAACCCCGTCTCTTGTACAAATACAAAAATTAGCTAGCATGGTGGCACATGACTGTAATCCCAGCTAATTGGGAGGCTGAGGCAGGAGAATCCCTTGAACCAGGGAGGCGGAGGTTGCAGTGAGCTGAGATTATACCACTGCACTCCAGCCTGGGCAACAGAGTGAGGCTGTATCAAAAATTTAAAAAGTTTCAAAATCATATAGAGAATAATAAAGTTGTATATGCAAAGCAAAATAATCCTATGCTGATTAAACCACTACTTATCTCTTTATGTGATTAACTAGAAAAATGTGAGATTAGGAGAGTTAAGAACATTGGTCCAGCCCTATGGAGGATCCCAAAGGATATGATTTTGGAGGAGAATATGAATTTATTAAATCTCACCCGTGGTACCCTTAGGAATTGCATGCACACTTTTTCATGAAGCAACAGACCTGTGCTATGATTCCCAGGAAGTATTGGGCCACGGTCTCTTACAAAGCCTGGAAAACATCAGAACAGTGGCCGACACTGCTGGAATACTTGTGTGCACTGTATGTAATATGTAATAATAAAATGAGACGTCTCTCAGGCAGAAAGAGAGGTTTTACTCAGTTTTTTATTTGTTTTGATGTTTTTTTTTTAAAGTTAATTTTCTTTTTAAAAATAATCTGGCCGGGTGTAGTGGCTCACACCTGTAATCCCAGCACTTTGGGAGGCCAAGGCAGGTGGATCACGAGGTCAGGAGTTCAAGACCAGCCTGGCCAACATGGTGAAACCATGTCTCTACTGAAAGTACGAAAAATTACCTGGGCGTAGTGGTGGTCACCTGTAATCCCAGCTACTAGGGAGGCTGAGACAGGAGAATCACTTGAACCTGGGAGGCGGAGGTTGCAGTGAGTCAAGATCGTACCACTGCACTCCAGTCCAGACGACAGAATGAGACTCTGTCTCAAAAATAAATAAATAAATAATCTGTGCTCATTGTAAAAACTATTTTCCATTTGTTTTTTCAATGTGATTACAAATTTTGTAAAGGTGGTTCTGCAGGGCTTAGCAGCTCTCCCCAAAGATCTCTCATATTCACGGGACTCTCCAGCACCTTCAGTGGCAGGTTGAGGAGGGGACTTCACACTTGACCAGCAGCAGGGGTCTCGTCTGATGGCTCTGGGTGTCTTGGTCCAGCCCCTGCTGCCTGGTGGCAGGATTACTGCTGGTAGTTGGTCATTTGATCCCCCACATATGTTGACAATGAAAGAAAAACTCCAGCATGGACCTACAGCTGGTCTACCCATTGTTGTCTTCAGTGTAATGAACACAGAACATTAACACAGAAGGGAAGCAGGCAATTCCACACGGAGCTCTTCCTACCTTAGAATCTTAGGCTTGTCTAGTTTTTAAAATATTTTTTCTTGCCTGGTACTGGATTTATTATTTTTACTTTTTTCTTTTTTTGTTTTATTTTCCTTTCTACTTATTTTGGAATAAGAATTATTATACAGTCTGTATCTGCTCTTTTGATTACTTTTTTTATACACATATGTGACCTAAAATCTAAACAGAACTAATATCTCTAACTCATTCCCCCTAAATATAAGGATCTCAGCAAGATTTCACTGCACTCCTAACATGTTATTTTGTTCAATGTCTTATTTACCATCTTATTTTACACTTCCCAAGTTAGCAATTACTTTTTTTAAAAATCCATTTAATACAACTGTACTCACTTAGGTTCGCATACACGTTGATTTCTTTGCTCAGCTTTGCTTTCTATGTCCCACTCCTTCCTTGGGAATTCAGTTTCTTTCTTCATAAACTACTCCTTTTAGTAATTTTCTTTTTCAAAAGAGTCCTTTTCTTTCTTCCAAAATATGTTCTGCTGTGTTTTTCTAATTTTTTTTTTTTTAATAAAGATGGGGTTTCACCATGATGGCCAGGCTGGTCTTGAACTCCTGACCTCAGGTGATCCACCCACCTCGACCTCCCAAAGTGCTAGGATTACAGGCTTGAGCCACCGTGCCCGGCTGTTTTTCTAATATTTTAAACAGATATCCGGTGCAGTACCTGCCCTTTTATTATATTACAGAAGCTGAATTAGTTTGCTAAGTCTGCCATACCAAAGTACTACAGACTGAGTGGGTTAAATAACAGAAATTTATTGTCTCAGTTCTGTAGGCTGAAAGTCTGAAATCAAAGTGTCAGCAGGGTTGGTTTGTTCAGAGGCCTCTCCCCTTGGCTTGCAGATGGCCATATCTGTTCTTCCCTCTGTGGGTATCTGTGCCCTAATCTTTCTTATGAGAACTCTAGTCATATTGGATTAAGATCCAAACATCTGACCTTATTTTACTTTAATTACCTCTTTGAAGGCCTTGTATTCAAATACAGTCACATCTGAGAAACTGAGGGTTAGGACTTCTAAATATGAATTGGGGTGGGGAGGGACAATTTTGCCCATAACTTTTTTTTATTGCATTTTAGTGTTGTTCATGTTCTAATAATGCTATATTATGCATCCGTTAACTACTTGTATGGAGAATTTTTACCTTTTGTGATTTAAAGTTTTGGACTGTGAACTCGTTTTCATTGGGTTTAATTTGGGAATTCTGTGTGCCTGGGTAAAAGGTGGGTTCCTAAAGAACAGCTTTATCCCAAAGGATCTGCCAGGTGCTGCCACAGTTTCTATGACTCTGCTCAATGTTTATGATAATTACCAAGCTTGCGGTTTCTTGAATCATGTAGGCAATATAAATGCTAACCCCAGACCCTCATGAGGCAGAAGCTTGTGGTTGTAAATGATCAGAGACCTTTTATCCCATCCAAATCGCAACTAATGGCAAGAAAGCTTTTTCTGTTCATCCTTTCATGAACTGTGCATTCTTTAAAGGGTCCAGACTTCAGTGTGGACATCAATTACAACATCTCACCTTGCAGGATGGCCACCCATGGAGCTGTGCAGCACTCAGCTATTCACAAGTAATGCGGCAACCTGTCTGGGGTTATGGAGATCTTCACCTTCCCCGAGATTTTCTATCCCAACTGGCCCATAGCATCAATGTTGCATCCATTCCCTTTTTCTTTTTCTTGCATCAGTGGCTTTTGGCTAATCATTTAAAGTGATGTGAGTTAGATGTTATCCCTCATTTTTAGGTATCTGTAGTACAAGGGTTTTCAAGATATCAAGTCCTTCATTGCTGGAATGAAAAGTTAAATGACAAGTTCATTGAGATTGCATTAAATTTATAGATTAATTTAGGTGGAAGCAACAGCCTTATGCTAGTGAATATTCCCTCTCAAGCACTGGGTATTTATTTATATACTCCTTGTGTTCCTCTATTAGATTTTAAAATTTTTCCTTGTGTGAATTTGTACTTCATTTTATTTTTTATTCATGTTTATTTACCTTTGACTATTATACATGGAATCTTTATTATTTCAACTTCTACTAAATGTTTTTTATTTCTATAAAGGCCATAATTTCTGTATACTAATTTTTACCTACTTGTTGGATTCCTTTATTTATGAAAATTTTCCAATTGCCTTTCTTGGCTTTTCCAGGTATACAGTCTTCTCATCCCAAAATTATGATAATTTCACCCCTCTCATCTAATTTTTTATGTCTCCATTTAATTTATCTTGCTGGATTCATGTTTCTTAACAATGGTATGTAATTGTGGGGATAAAGAGAATTATTATATTTTCCCTAACTTAAACAGGAATGTTTCTTGTGTTCTCAAGAAACAAGAATGTTTCTTGTGGTTTCTTGTTAAGCTTCACATTGGCTAACTTACAAATTAAAGTGATGAACATTTGTACAGGTCTTTAGAATTTAAACGCACTTTTCTATATATTGTCATGTTTGAATTCTCACCACCATTTGGTTTTGTGAGACTAAAACCAACTTGCTCAATTTTCTTTTAAAGACAACTTATTGAGAATTTTACATCGTTGAATAATGACCTTCAATTGTACCTGCAGGCAGAAGTTTTATACACTTTTGGTTACCAAATGTAGTGATAATACCTGCCTATTCACACACTTCCTGTTGTTTGTTTCTTACTGAAACTCAAATCTGGTCTTCTTAACTAAGAAGCAAGTGAGAAGAATTTAAGAAGCCGTGTAATTATTTGGAGCATGTATATATATATATATATATATATACACACACACACACTGACATATATATGTATGTATATATGTATACATATATACATATAGGTGGAAGCAACGGCCTTATATATTTATGTCAGCATATGTTCATGTCAGTATAAAATATTATGTCAGTATAAATTATCTATTTATGTCAGTATAAAATACTATTATGTCAGTATATATATATATTATGTCAGTGTACATATGTATACATATATGTATTTGTTTATTATGTCAGTGTATATATATTATTTCAGTGTATATATGTATACATATATGTATTGACATAATATATATGCACTGATCTAATAATAGTGTTATGTATATATACACTGATATAATGGTATTTGATACTGACATAAATATATAATTATATATATTTATAAAGTATGCCATATATATACAGTATAAATACAGTATATGTAGTATACACATCACCATTATTAGATATAATTATATATCATGTAATTATATAATTCTGTTATAAATAATTATATATTATTATATATAAATAATTATATCTATCAAAGATATATTATCTATATAATTATATATATAGATAGATACACATATCAGTATATAATTTTAGGATAATAGCTATTACTTTAAGATATCTGCATAAAGCACTGCAAAGCCCTGATCTGATCTGTTTATATTTACACAGTTGGTGGCATTCACTGAAGGCCACTCTGCAAGATTGTGCAGTTTGTGCATTCCACAAAGGTTCCCAGATGCAGGGACGAGTACTGGCAAAATCCACTTGACATTCTACTTGCCCGGCCTCCCACCTTGGCAGGGGCACGGCCCACCAAAAGAGGCCCGTCTTTGTCTGTAGCTGAATGTTGTACCTGCAGAGCTGCATTTTCCCAGAAGGGGGCGCCTTTTCATCATTCACTTAAAGATTCCATAAAGCTAATGCCACAAGCCATGGATTACCCTCACTTCCCTTAAATCTCAGTTTTGAGACATATACCATCTTCATCACCATTAACAGCAAACATCTACTGGACACCTACCAAGCAGGGGTCACTAATACACAGTATATACAAAAAGAGGTGATCACATAACTTAGCATGACTACTTAATAAAAACTAACCAAAGATATGTGTCATGGCTGGGCTTGTGAACATACACTACTCTGGTCACAAGTAAACTTTCTAAAAATGCATGTGATAAAGTCACTGGAAACTACAGATTCCCAGCTGTTAGCCTTGTAACTACTTCTGGGGAGTTTGGTATCTCCATGGGAAATGGAGTAAGTAAAACCTCCCTTCAGAGGCAAGCTGTGAATTATGGGAGCAGCACACTGACTCTGGAAAGCACATAAATTTCCTGTGCATTGACGCACTGCAAAGGACTCAGCCATTTGTTGCCCTTCCTCCAAGCCCAAAAGAAAGGGAACTGCAGAGTCAGCACTGCTAAATTAAATTATTAAAGGGGGAGGAATCTTATACATCTTCCACTCTGCACCCCTCATACATAAAGGCACATTGGTGCAGGAATATGCAGTGACCAGTTCAGGACCACACTCTTGGTAATGGGATAGTGGAGATTAAAATATTATATGGACCTCTACTTGGGGATTCAGGATGCTACTGCTCCTAAGATTTTTCAAGTATTTTCATTCATCCAGCAATGACGTATGAATACTATAAGTATTAATAGTCCCTTGAACATCAATGGCTTGAGTAAGAAGTGCATCTTACTGGAAACAATTGCCTGGCTTTAAATTCTGGCTTATGTCTTTTCGCCAGGAATAGTTACTGAGCTATATAGTTCAGTCTTTAGGTCCGATGCTTCCATTTTTGGAATAGTTGACTGTATGAATTTAAAATGCAAAAGTTGGCCGGGCACTGCGACTTACACCTGTAATCCCAACACTTTTGGGAGGCTGAGGCAGACAGATCACACCCGTAATCTCAGCACTTTGGGAGGCCAAGGCAGGTGGATCGCTTGAGGCCAGGAGTTTGAAACCAGCCTGATCAATATGGTGAAACC
>NW_016107383.1:6681910-6708115 GCF_001604975.1 Cebus imitator | reverse complement strand
AACAGGCTGAAAATTGTGGCAAAAGATGAAGTTAAAGTCTTGAGTCCAAAGACAGTGTAGAGGCAGAATTCCTTCCTTTCAAGGGAACCTCATCTCTTCAGGCCCTCAACTGATTGGATAAGGCCCACGCACATTATGAAGGTTCATCTGCTTTGCTCCAAGTCAGTGTGATTTATGTGTTAATCACATCTAAAAAATACGTTCACAGTAACACCTGGACTGATATTTGACCAAACAGTGGCATACCACAGCCTAGCTAGGTTGACATATAAAATTTACCATCACACAGAGTAAAATTAACATTTTGGGCTGGGCACGGTGGCTCATGCCTGTAATCCCAGAACATTGGGAGGCCGAGGTGGGTGGATCACCTGAGGTCAGGAGTTCAAGACAGCCTGGCCAACATCGTGAAACCCTATCTCTATGAAAAGAGTACAAATATGGCTGGGCATGGTGGCTCACACCTGTAATCCAAGCACTTTGGAGGCCAAGGTGGGCGGATCACCTGAGGTCGGGAGTTCAAGACCAGCTTGACCAACATGATGAAACCCTGTCTTTAAAAAAAAAAGAAAAGAATACGAATATTAGCTGGGCATGGTGGCGGACGCTTGTAATCTTAGCTACTCGGGAGGCTGAGCAGGAGAATCACTTGAACCCGAGAGGTGGAGGTTGCAGTGAGCCGAGATTGCATCATTGCACTCCAGCCTGAGTGATATTTCCCCCTCACAAAAAAAAAAAAAAAAAAAAAAAAAAAAAAAAAAAAAAAAAAAAAAAAAAAAAAAAAAAAAAAAAAAAAGCAAGCGTTTCATGAAAAGTTTGTTTCCATTTGCATACCCACCTATGCGTGAACTGGTTTGTGATTTCATTTCGATGAGTCATGGGTTAAAAAACACAAAAGCCGGCTGGGCGCTGTGGCTCATGCCTGTAATATCAGCACTTTGGGAGGCTGAGGTGGGCAGATCACCTGAGGTCAGGAGTTCAAGACCAGCCTGACCAATATGGAGAAACTCCATCTCTATTTAAAAAAAAAAAGAAAATACAAAAGCCTCTGCTTTGCAACCTCGTATACAGACAGATGGCTGTACCAAAAACTTTATGAAATAAACAAAACAAATAAAAAGGCTGCTTTAGTACTTTTTGTGAAAGCATACTAAATGAAATTTAATCAAGGATTTTCTGTTTTCTTTTGTTTTTTGCCTCTCACTTAAAGACCTACTGGAAACAAATAGTCTCAAAGTTTCTGGAGCCCTCTCTGGCTCTCACCTTTATTACCATAGACAGCCATATGTTTGTGATTGTCTGATGGCTTGTAACACCAAGCCAGGGATAACGGAACCATGTGGAAAACACTTGGTAGGCTGGCATGCGTATCTTGTAGACACATTGGGATGATTAAGCCAAGCCTCACTGTTTCATTAACATGCGACCAACAAACGTATTTAGGGGAGGCTGTTTTGGCATTGCAGCTTCAAAGACATAAAAATACTGCAATTTCATAACCAGTCAGGTGCATAACTGACAGTCCTGACCTCCCATTGCAAACACAAGCAGGGCACACAATGAGAGCCCGCGATGGAGTGAGACGCAGGAGGTAGACAAAGTTGTCTCCAGTACACATTACTTTGTATTTTTGTTTTGTAAAGGACTTTAAAACTGTGTGTTTGAATTTTTTTTTAGCACAAAGGATATGATGAGGTTCTCAGCTGGAATAGAGATGGGATTAGGATCAGGTATGGGGTAAGGGTGTCCATTGGGGTATTTTTTGGAAAACACAATTTAAATTGTTTTTAAAGATAATTTCAAATGGTCTCATCCAAGTTAACTTGTCTCAGAATATCAGTCTCCTCATGAATGAAATCTAAATTTTACCATCTAAATTCACCATTCTTGGGTATGTAATGAGTGCATACCACCACTCACCCTAGACTGACCACTTCCCCTCCCCACTAGAGACCAGTCTAATGATGACTGCAAGAGTAGCAAATCTCTCTGCTGAGATTCGGATTATTCCCCACAGTGAAAGTGTCAGTCGTGTCTGACCCATCCGGATTCCCAGCCGTGCTGGCAGACAGCACCTCTTGACATAACTCCATGGGAAGCCAGCCTAGCTGCCTTGTCTTCCTCTTTGTCTGGGTCTGCTGGGCACAGAGCTCTTTTACCTACTAGAGTGTGGGGAAGTGGTGCTTTGTCCTCTGTATGAGCTGTTTGCTTTTCCTTCCCATCCGAGTCTAACCATGGCCGGTGCTGGGGCTGGGCCAAGCTGAGCAAGGCTGGGCTGGACTCTCATTGTGCCCTCTCTCCTCATCAGATTTCCCAGGACGGCTCTGCTCTGTGTCTTTTGCTTGTGCCTCCTTCACTCCACAGCCTTGCAGCTGTGCCTCATCCCACTCCCTGGTGACTAAACCCAGTTTCCCCGCTTTCTCTTGCTGCCCCATCTTATGATCAGCATCAAACTGAACTGCGAAGCCACATGGTCTGGCTGCAGAGCTGCTACGCGCTGCTGACCAAGGTGGATTATAGATAAATGACAAATTGATACATAGACTCAAAGACAAGTAGGGAATCCCGGCTACCTCTTGCTGAGTGATAGCTACCTCAGTTAAATGCCTTTTCATTGGGACAGTGGCTTAAAAGCAACAACCAATCTCTCACACTTTTGTGGGCTGAACTGGGTTTAGCCAGAAAGAACTTCTGCTCCATGTTGTTTCAGCAGGACCTGCAATCATCTGGAAACTTCACTGAGTTGTACCATCCAAGATGGTGTACACACGTGGCTGATAATTGGTCCTGGTTGTCATTTGCGAGCTCTGCTGAGAAGGTCAACTGGAGCACCTTGGTTCTCCGTGTGCCTTCTCTGTATGGCTTGGGCCTCTCTCAGCGTGGTGGCTGGTTCCCAGCGGGGCAGTGTACAATTGCAGGAAAGCAGGAGGTGCACAATGTCTTCACACCCAGTTTCAGAAGCTACACAGCATCACTTCTGCTGCATCCTGTTAGTCAAAACAAGCCACAGGGCCTGCCCAGAGGAGAGAAAGAGACTCTACCTCTTGATGGATTTGTGGCCATCCTTAAGCTACCACACAGGGACAGGTAAACAGATAAAGAAGAGGTGAACTCAAACATTCCAACTAGAATTGTGAGGAGGTAGATCATATTTCTGTGTTTCTTGTTACTACCCTGCGTTATCTGTTTTTTAACAATAAATAAATTGCTATTTTTAACTTTAATAAAGTATAGCTTATGCATAATCCAAATGCTATAAGTACAGCTTGATGAATTTTAAAAAACTGTACCTATCCATGTCACTAGCATCCACATTAAGAAAGACAGCATTGGTGGCATTTTAGAAATCTTCAATAGCTATGACTTTTGCAAAGAGAAAAGCATTTAATATTTAAAGAGAAGTATCTATCCTTAAAAAAATTTCCTATCTTCTGTTCTTTACAACTACAACATATCTTTGACATATATAAAATAACCCTTAACTGTTCTTCAGATTATAGATTTCAGGGTTCAATTGGCTAATCTCCAACAATCTCCAGCAAATGAATAGAAGTGGGATTTTCCAACAGTGAAATGGCCAGTTTGAATATTTGGTGAACTGACAGGTCGTGTATATCCTTATTGAAGCATGTATCATTGTCAAATGATATTTAATTCTTCGGATGTATTTTGAAGTGAGACATGAATAAATATAAAACCTGGATGTATAGCAAAAGCATCAGGCAGCAATTAGCTTCAGAAACATACCAAAAAAAAAAAAAAAAAGTCTGCATGTGCACACAGTGTCATTTTGTCAACTTCACATTTTCTGGAGGTAATCACTAGGTTCTGATGAGATAGAAATCACACAATTATACAGCTCACTGTTAATACAAATTTGTGTAATATTTTTATTAACTTTTAATGTGTATTTCTATTTTGTAAGAGCCACTGATGAATAATCAAGGATCAAGCCTTGTTCTCACTCTTTAAACCTTGACTTAAAGCTCCCCGGTAGCATTCATCTTTCCTGGCCACCTTATATAGAGGTAGCACCATTTCCTCCTGCCTGGCTTGTTTTCTACAGAGCCCTTGTGGTAGCCTGAATAATGCCCTGAAAAACATATCCAGCTCCTAAGCCCCAGAGCCTGTGAACATTACCCTATATGGAAAAAAGGATATTCGTACATATTAAAGATCTTGTCAGCTGGGTGCAGTGGCTCACGCCTATAATCCCAGCACTTTGAGAGGCCTGTGCGGGCAGATCATGAGATCAGGAGATCTAGACCACCCTGGCTAACACGGTGAAACCTTATCTCTACTAAAAATACAAAAAATTAGCCAGGTGTGGTGACACATGCCTGTAATCCCAGCTACTCGGGAGGCTGAGGCAAGAGAATTACTTGAACCCAGGAGGCGAAGGTTGCAATGAGCCGAGATCACGCCGCTGCCTTCCAGCCCAGGCAACAGAGCAAGACATCGTCTCAAGAAAAAAGAAAAAAAAAGACCTTGTCATGCAGACATAATCCTGCCTGCATTATTTTAGTGGGTCCTAAGTGTAATCTCATGTATCTTTCTAAGAGGGAGGCCAAGGTAGGCTTCACACAGAGGAGAAGGGGCCGTGCTATGGAAGCAGAGTCAGAGAGAGAAGATGCTATGGCTTTGGCTTTGAAGATGCAGGGCTGAAAAAAAAAAAAAAAATGCAGCTCTAGAAACTAGGAAGAGCAAAGCAAAGGGTTCTCCCCTAGAAGATCAGGAGGGAGGGTGGCCCTGTGGATGCTTTGACTTTCCCCCATTAACTCAAATTTCAGACTTTTGGCCTCCAGAACTCTAAGAGAATAAATATGCATAGCTTTAAGCAACCTGGTTTATGGTAATGTGTTACAGGGGCACAGGAAATGAATATGGTGCCTGCTATAATCTGAGTGCTTTGTCTGCTTCCCTGTTTTTATTCTCATCTCCTGGGGGTGAGACATTATCTGACTTCTTCACTGCTGCCCACAGTTCAGCACTTGGCATGGAGTAAATGTGTACTAAGTGATTCAGCCATAAATGACACTCAGGAGAAGGCTATTTGGAGAAAGTTCATGAATGCTAAGGGATGGAGAAAGCTTGGCCTGCCATAAAGAATGGGGCTGGCATTACATATAGGGGCTCTGTTATATGCAAATATGCAGAGATGAGGATGAAGAAGTCATGTGGAGCTGTGGGGACCCAGTGAAGAAACAACCAGATAAGACCTGAGTTCCCTTGAGAAGAATTAAGACGCTTCCTGGAGGGATGACATGAGGCCAGATTGAGGGAACTTTGAAAAATAAAAGGAAAACAACAAATTGGAATGGAAAGGGATGTGTGAGAGCCAGAAGTGGGACTTGGGGCTGAATGGCTCTGGACTCACGTGCATGTAGTTTGCCCAGCGAGCAGAATAAGCACCAGCAAAGCATCTTCCCATCTCCTAAACAGAGAAAAGTTTACCCTTGAGGAATTAATGAAGACTTTTATAGTTGGAAAATCTGCCAAGAAACTCTTTTAATTTCAGCATACAATGTATGTTCTGTTTTAAATTTGTGTTGATTTTAGTTGGAATTATGTGTAAGTCGGCAAAACCGCAACCTTTCCGGGACTGTAGGCCTCTGAAGGATTGAGATTATAAGCCTTTGGGGCTGCAGGATGGGCCAAAAGCCTGATTCACCCCAGGCCGGGGCCATGTCCTGATGCAGCCGGGGTGGCTCTGTTCTAGGGGAACATATTCATTCTGCAGCGCACAGATCAGCAAATTCATTGGCTCCACCTCCTTCCATAGTGCTGCTCCCATAGTCTTACTTTGTGTAACTACCTGATGACTTATATCCTTATTAAAAGCTTGACAAAAAGGCAATCAATTAGCAAACTCATTCATTAGGATCCTTCTCTGTGGTTTTGTTGTAATGGATACTCGTTTTTCATAATGTGATGTCCTGGTACTCCTGAAAACTGCTGTCCTGTGAAAATGCCAATTCAGCAGGAACCCAGGCTATGGAACAAGTGTGTGCAAATCACACATGCTTATAAAAATCCATCACATCACTTGTGGGAGGCAGATTAATGGCTCCTGAGGGGTGTTGTGCTAGTTTCCTATAGCTGCTGTAGCAAATTACCACAAACCCAGTGGCTTAAAACAGAAATGTATTATCTCATAGGCCTAAAATTCAGAAGTCCATAATTAGCATCACTGGGCGAAAATCAAGGTGTTGGTAGGGCCATGTGCCCTCTGGATGCTCTAAGGGACAAACTCTTTCTTGCCTCTTCCAGCTTCTGGTGGCCACTGGCATTCCTTGGCTTGTGGCCACATCACTCTAGTCTCTGTCTCTGTGGTCCACTGCCTTCTGCTCGTCTATCTGAAATGTCCCTCTTGTGACTGCATTTAGGGCTTTTGATTGCATTTAGGGCTCATCCAGATAACTCAGGCTAGTCTCCCTATCTTGAGACCTCTCTAATTGAATCTGCAAAATCTTTGCCATATAAGGTAGCACAGGTTCCAGGTATTGAGACATGAACATGATTGGCGGGGGGGGGGGGGGGGGACTATTTTCAGCCCACCACAGACCTCTGCATATGTGATTAAGGTTACAGACCATGAAATGAACAGAGTCGCCTGAATTATCCAGATGTACCCAATCTCATCACATAAGCCCTTAAAAGAAAAGACACTTTCCTGACTGTGGTCAAAGAGAGCACAGAGAAAGACACAGGAGGGATGTGAAGCAGGAGAGACTTCATCCATCATTGCTGACTTTGAAGGTGGAAGAGAGGGTTGGGACGAGCCCAGGAATGCAGGCAGCCTCTAGAAACTGAGAATGGCCCTCAGCTGACAGCAAGGAAATGGGGACCTCAGTCTTATAACCAAAAAGGACTGAATTCAGCCAACAGCCTAAATGAGCCAGGACACAGATCCTCCTCTAGAGCCTCCAGAAAGGAGCACAGCCATGCTGACATCTTTTTTTTTTTTTTTTTTTTTTTTTTTTTTTTTTGTTTTTTTTTTTTTTTTTTTTTTTTTTTTTTGAGACGGAGTTTCGCTCTTGTTACCCAGGCTGGAGTGCAATGGCGCAATCTCGGCTCACCGCAACCTCCGCCTCCTGGGTTCAGGCAATTCTCCTGCCTCAGCCTCCTGAGCAGCTGGGATTACAGGCACGTGCCACCATGCCCAGCTAATTTTTTGTAGCTTTAGTAGAGACGGGGTTTCACCGTGTTGACCAGGATGGTCTCGATCTCTTGACCTCGTGATCCACCCGCCTCGGCCTCCCAAAGTGCTGGGATTACAGGCTTGAGCCACCGCGCCCGGCTCATGCTGACATCTTGATTTCAGCCCAATGAGACTCGTGTCAGAATTCTGACCTGTGCAGCTATAAATCTGCATTGGGTCATGATTGGCTCCTAGCAATAGAAAATTAATACACCATTGTAAACAGTGGATTTAATAAACAGAGGAGGTCTCAGGTTCAGTAAAGTTTTTGGTATCAAATAACAGGCATATAGATATACTCAAAATTAATAAATGTTGATGTTCTGGTCTCTGATTAGAGAAAATACCATGATAGGTTTTTGGTTTAATGAATGTTGACATTTCTGAATGTGTGCCTTAATGTATGTGTGTTATGTAGAGAGATGCTGAAAAATGCTTTTCAGCTTAAAAGACACAGAAGAACTTAAGAAGAGCAGCTTGTGAAGCCATCAACTCCTCTCTGCTTTATCCTCTGTCCCTTGGGAGTATGGATGTATGTGATTACACATATGTCATTGAACATGGGCAGGGAAGGTAATTAACATACATAGACACACCTGCATGAAGAAGAAGCTCAACATATTGATCAAGGAAGTGAGCTTGTTACAGGAAAGGGGTCCCAACCCAGACCCTAAGAGAGATTCTTGGATCTCACACAAGAAAAAATTCAGGGAGAGTCCATAGAGTAAAGTGAAAGCAAGAATACTAAGAAAGCAGAGGAGTAAGCAGGGCACAGTGGCTCATGCCTATAATCCCAGCTCTTTGGGAGCCTGAGGCAGGCAGATTGAAGTCAGGAGTTCAAGACAAGCCTGGCCAACATAGTGAAACTCTGTTTCTACTAAAAATAGAAAAATTAGTGGGGTATGGTGGTGGGTGCTTGTAATCCCGGCTACTCAGGAGACTGAGTCAGGAGAATCACTTGAATCCAGGAGACGGAGGTTGCAGTGAGCCAAGATCATGCCATTACACTCCAGCTGGGCAACAAGAGCCAAACTCTGTTTCAAGAAATAAATAAATAAATATTATCTCAGTGTGGTGGCATGTGCCTGTAGTGCCAGCTACTTGGGAAGCTAAGGTGGGAGGATCACTTGAGCCCAGGAGGTAAAGGCTGCGGTGACTCATGATTGCACCACCACACTCCAACCTGGGTGACAGAATGAGACCCTGTCTCAAAAAAACAACAACAAAATGAAGACACGTGCTGAGCTCCTTAGAAGAGAGAGCCTCCCCTTATGTACATAACAAAAGTATCAAAGGCTCATAAAACCTCAAACGATGCAGAATTGAATTGAGTGAAGTAAACAGTGAAAGTTCCTAACTCTCTCCCCTGCCTGATGCCGTTTTAAAAAAGATCCCTGAAGAATTTGGTATGTCCCCTCTTCCAGACAAGGACTTTTTGTATTTGTGAATTTGGGCCAGCTTTAAAAATAGAATCCCCAGATAGCTTTCCGGATGAGGTGATTTATGCGATTAGGAAAAACCTCTTTCCAATGTGCCATCTCCCCAAATAATTTTCTTATTATGCCATTTTATGGCTGAAATCCCATCATTAACAATTCATTTCTTTGACCTAATGATTTATCCCTTCTTAAGATGCAAATACCGCTTATAAGACTAACTCTTTAAGCCCTAACACTCCTGTAAGAATGAGTTTATTTAAATGGAGTCATTTCTTCTTTCTCTTTTATCTCATCATTTGTTTCTTTCCTTCCTTTTGTCCATCACCAATAAACTGTCCATCTGAGTCCCATTAGGACAAGGACAACTTTTATCCACAAGGTCTTTATGAACTGGACAGCCTTATTCACTGTCCAGTTCCTGGTATGGAGTGACACAGGACGAACTCAATATGTATTTGATTGGCTGCAAGACCTTGAGCTAATGGACTCAGACATGAGGCGGAAGGGTGCTGAGACCTAATAATGGAAGGCAGAAGAAATGTGGTGTGCACATGGGAGGCTGCCCCTGGTGGCTTTTCAGCTGCTGTGCACTGCCTGGGCTTAGGGCTTCTTTCCTTATGGTGCCTGCTTCATGGGAGTCTGTGCCGGTTGTTAAATACTTTGAATATCACCCCTGGCACCATGATTAAACTTTACTGACCTCATAGTTCTCTTCATGATCTACCCTGTGAATCAAAACTTTAGAACTGATTTTTTTTTTTTTTATGTTTGAGAAGATGGAACATCAAAACAAGAGAGGAGTGTCTGAGTATTTTGTTTTTGTTTTGTGTCCCCAAAGTTGTTTTATTCTCCCTTTTTCTTTTTAACGGCTGTATAAACATTTAGTCAACAGAAAAAGCCATGGGAACGGGGTGTGGGGAAAGGATCATACGCACAGGAATCTGCTGTTTGCAGAAATATTTACAGAAAGCCAGCATCGTTATTCCAGGTGTATATTGCAGATTCACTGGCCCTGTTAACACCTCCCCAGTGGCATTTAATTCATTTATTCAGAATTAGGATTGCAAAGAACCCAGAATGGGAGAAAGGGAAACTGACTCAATAGAGCTCTTACCTATGCTTTGTGATGAATAGCAACAGTTACCACAGTTTATTTTATATATATATATATTATTATTATTATTACTTTTTTTTTTTTTTGAGACAGAGTCTTGCTCTGTCACCAGGCTGGAGTGCAGTGGCATAATCTGGGTTCACTGCAACCTCCAACTCCCCGGTTCAAGTGATTCTTCTGCCTCAGCCTCCCGAGTAGCTGGGATTACAGGTGCGAGCCACCACACCTGGCTAATGTTGTATTTTTAGTAGAGATGGGGTTTCCTCTGTCCTTGGATCATCGGCCAGTTCTAAAGGCATGACTCACCACAACAAGCCTATATTTCTTTATTTCTTTGATGGCTCATGTAATGCCTGTCCTCTCTGCCAGCCTAAACTCCGTCTGAGAGGGAGCTTGTCTGCTTCTGTTTGTCACAAAGAGCCTAGCTCCCAGCGGTGTCTGGCACATAGCATGTACTCAACAAATATTTATAGCATGAAAGAATACATGTTATCTCATTTAGTTGGAATGGGCTGTTCTAATGGTATAAATGATTTTTTTTTTTTTAAGACCAGGTTTCACCATGCTGGTCAGGCTGGTCTTGAACTTCTGACCTCAGGTGATCGACCTGCCTTGGCCTCCAAAATGCTTGGATTACAGGCGTGAGCCACCACGCCGGCCATAAATGAATTTTTTAAAAAATTCTCTGCTTGGCCAGGCACAGTGGCTCATACCTGTAATCCCAGGACTTTGGGAGGCTGAGGTGGGAGGATTGCTGGAGACCGGGAGTTTGAGACCAGCCTGGGCAACATAGCAACACATTGACTCCACAAAAAAAATTTTTTTAATTACCCTGGTGTGGTGTCACATGCCTGTAGTCCCAGCTACAGGAGGCTGAGGCAGGAGGATCCCTTGAGCCCAGGAGTTTGAGGCTGTACTATGCCATGACCACGAAACTGCACTCCAGCCTGGGTGACAGAGCCAGGCCTTCGCTCTAAAAAAGAAACAAAAGAAAATCTGCTTATTAGCTTGAAATTGGACCGTTAATTTATATTTTTAGTAGCTTTGTATCAAAGCTTTTAGCCTTTTTGACACTTTTTAATAAAATGAAATTTATTTTCATGGATGATTTAGCTTTCTTCATGAATGAGGTCAATTGTATATAATAAGTGACTATCATAATAGAAGCAGTAGGGGAAGATTGGCCCTTAATATTCCCTTTATGAGAAAGTAGTAAAAAATTAAACTGAAGTGGTCTAGTTTTTATTTGTCATCATCATCATCATCATCATCATCTTTAACTGAGCTGTCCCTTTTGCAATTTAATGAAAATGGATCTCTGTAGGCACTGAGACTGAAATGCGTTCATATCAAGGAAATAACTTTCTTTATCCTAAATCACACTCTTTGCACACAATGAGGAAAAGAGGAGAACTGAGTTTTTATGGAACAGGATTGCATAGGACACCCAGGGGAACAAGGCTTTGAAGGACTCAGAAATTTGTTGGGATGAGGTTAGGAGGAGGCTAAAAGAAGAGGTGCTAGAATTGGTGAAAAAGAAGCATTTACAGAGTCATAAAAACAGGGCAGTTGTTGATACCAGCTGCAGTACATCTACTACCTATAGCATTGCCAGGGATAATGTGTTTTCTGTCTAAAACCTCATACTCTTCACATCGTGAGGCATAAAGCCAGAGTTATTCTTAGACATTCTTCCTGGCAGAGAGCAAGGCGGTCCTGGGGTTGCTATGCATCTCTGACAAACCTATCTAGAATAGCATGTATGCCCTTGATCCTCAGGCCTTAACATGGATAGAGGAGAAAAGGTGACTATAATGAAGAAGGTCACTGATTCTCAAAGGGTCAAAAGGCAGGATGAAGTAGACTAAGTCTCACAGAGCTTGGTAAATGAGAAACACATAAGAAGATGCTGGAGGAAGAGGTAAATTGTTAGAAGCAAAATATGAAAAGACAAAAAGCATGTGCTTAAGGAGGAGTTTGGTGTGGCCAATTTTCAGAGCTTGCTGATGAGCCAAGGACAGAGGAATATCTGGGAGGGAAGCATCTGAGAATCCATGATGCTGACTTTCAGGCTGGTTATGGTATATGTTTTGTGTAGTACCTACTTCCGCAGATGCTGTCTCTTGGAAACTTTAATGTGTTGCAGGTATTTCATTCCAGAGAATGAAAGTGATATGTGTTAGGTTGAAACCTATAGTGAACACAGGAGTAGCAAAGATGAGACTTGGGTAAGGATATGTTGATAAGACAGTGGATGTCATTTCGTATGTGATGGGCCCCACAAGACCAGCAGGGCCATTGTACAACCAATGCTTTCTGGAAAGCATTGATCACTATGGTGTGCACTTTCACAACACACACTCTTGCAAGTACTCTATATAATGTTTACTGTGCCTCCTACTTTACATCTGTTACCTCATTTGATGTCACAATAATCCTATGAAATAGATACCGTTATCTACTTAATTCAGGCTGATGTTCGGTACTCATAGGAAATTGAAAGACAGGAGAAGAAAGAAGCCTCATGATTCTTTAATGCCAGCAAGGAGCATGCTGGCCACCTGTATATTATTCATGGAGAAAGGGAATTTTGAGGGGGAAAAATAAAGTGAGCGAGAAGAGCAAACCATGTTGCCTCTTATTTTCACAGCTGCTTTTCTATTTGGAAATAACACTTATATCATTTCCTGTTTGATAACTACAAAGAATTTGCCAGCTGCCGTAAAGACGGCTGCATGAAGCAGATTCTCTGTAGTGTAGGATGAGCCTGTCCTTAGGAATGGGAGCTTGGATATTGAGTGAGTCTAATGGGGTGAAGGTGGAAGACTCTGATATGCTGAAATTATATTATCACTTCTAATAATTTTGGATTTATTTTAGAAAATAGAAGGAGAGTAGATTCTGTACAGTAAAATGGTCTGAATGTTTTTGTCTGTACAACAATTTATATATTGAAATGCTAATCCCAATGTAATGATATCTGGTGATAAGTAGGGCCTCAGGGTGGGTAAGGGTAATTAGGTCATGAAAGCAGGACCATCATGAATGGGGTAGTTCCCTTCTTCTTCTTCCTTTTTTTTTTTTTTGAGACAGAGTCTTTCTCTGTTGTGTTGCTCAAGCTGGAGTGCAACGGGGCGATTTCGGCTCACTGCAACCTCCACCTCCCGGGTTCACGTGATTCTCCTGCCTCAGCCTCCCAGATAGCTGGGATTATAGGTGCACACCACCACACCTGGCTAATTTTTTGTATTTTTAATAGAGACAGTGTTTCACTATGTTGGCCAGACTGGTCTTGAACTCCTGACCTGTGATCCGCCCTCCTGACCTGTGATCCGCCCTCCTGATCCATCCACCTTGGCCTCCTAAAGTGCTGAAATTCCAGGCATGAGCCACCATGCCCAGCTGGGATAGTTCCCTTCTAAGAAGAGGCAAGAGAGCTAGCTAGCTCTTTCCACGATATGAGGATACAATGAGAATATAGCCATCTACAAACCAGGCCCTCACCAGACACCAGGTCTCCCAGCCCTTTGATTTTGTACTTACTAGCCTCCAGAACTGTGAGAAATAATGTTGTTTAAGCCACTCAGCCTATAGTCATTTGTTATAGCAGCCAGAATTGACTAAGATGGATGGGCAATTGGGAATTCCCATAGCAGAAAAAGTGGATACAACAAAAATCATGACAGTGGTACATTAATGACTTAGAGTCTGGAAAAATTACTGTGAAGGAATCAAATGTTCATAAAAATAACACTAGAAGGAAATGAGGAAGAGGAAATCCCTGAGTGGAGCTTATCAGGGCTTGGAGGTTTACTTCGGCAGATGCACCTTTGTTCAGGTCAACTAATCTCAGCAAGCATTTATGACAGTATTGTAGACACTGGCTAAATGGTTATGTCATAAAGGACTATAATCCAGTGTCAGAAATGAGCTACATGGGTCAGTGAATCCCAAAGCTGGCTGAACATCAGAGTTCTCAAAAGAGGTTGTATAATTATAGATGTGTAGTCTCAATTCCTGGATACCAGGATTCAGTGAATCGGGGATTCAATAATCTATCTGTAGCAAATACCCAGTGATAAAAGGCAGGGAATCCAAGGAGACTGGTCTTTGGGAGTCACGGATAGAAAATGAGTGGTATATACATTATGATGGTAGTGATGGTAATTGATGCTTATTATGGATATGCTCAAACAATAGTATGCAGAAGACTTACCCAGGCCCCTCCCTATAGATGTAGATTTCTGGGAGACACCCACAGCACTTTTGAATAATTGGATCCTAGGAGGAGCAGACTTCTGAATTTGTAACCAGCAACCCAGTTCATTCTGAAGCAGTTGATCTACAAATGAAATTTTGAGAAACACCCTTGAAATACATTATCGAATTCCATCCTCCTAACAGTCTTAGAGGAGAAGTAATATCCCCATTTTACAGATAGGGAAACTGCAGGATGGACAAGATAAGTAACTTCTTCAGGATCACAGTGAAAATAGCTGAGTTGCAAACTGGAAATGTCAGATAAGATTTACGTCCTTACTCTGGGCATGGTGCTTCATGCCTGTAATCCCAGCACGTTGGGAGGCTGAAGCGGGCGAATCATGAGGTCAAGAGATCGAGATTACCCTGGCCAACATAGTGAAACCCCATCTCCACTAAAATAGAAAAATTAGCTGGGTGTGGTGGTGCACGCTGTAGTCCCAGCTACTCAGGAGGCTGAGGCAGGAGAATTGCTTGAATCCGGGAGGCAGAGGTTGCAGTGAGCAGAGATCGCACCACTGCACTCTAGCCTGGCGCCTGGCGACAGAGTGAGACTGTCCCAAAAAAAGAAAAAAGATTTATGTCCTTATTACTAGATTGTGTCCTTGCTGCCAGGAAGTCAGAGGGGAAAAAAAATGACTATTCCCCGTTGGGGCAGGTTTTATGAAGGAGTTTAAACTAAAGCAGGATAAGTGGTCTTCGGAATTTGTCACTTGGTCCTTGGAACATCGTTTTACAATTTCTCTAAAATCAATTCTTGTTTGTTTTTCTTTGGTTGCTCAGTTGTAAAGCTTTGATAGATCTAACTGAAAGCAAGCATGCTGATCAATATAGTAAATATTATTATGGTGTCTGACATTACTGAGTAGCCATAATGCCAGGCCATGAGTTTAGGAAATGATGGTGTGATGCATTGACGCCAGACATTCCCTACATTTTAACATTTTCTTCCGTCAAAGAACTTTTGGCTTTTTTGAAGGAAAAATAAAATGAGGAAGTAGACAAGGAAACCCACAAACACACCCCACCTTTTACCCTTTGAAAACAAAACACAGGATGTTGAAACATACATTTTTTTCCCCCAAAGAGCTTGCACTTTTTGGATTTACCAATAATATTATCTGCTTTGCAAAAGGTAGCTTTTTTAAAAATATTGTCAATTTCTGCCTATCAGCATCCCTTTAAAGGTCACGTTTCCTGATGTTAAGGAAGTAAAGGCTATAAGTCAAAGATAACTTGTTACCAAATAGGGACTTTAATTGAAATGGCCCTTTGGAGTTAATGAAAGTAAAATAGCTTTCCCCACCACATTGAAAGGAGTCTAATTTAATTATCTGTGAGTGTCACCGATTAGAAGCAGCCTTTCAACCATTTCTGGAAGCTGAGTATGGACCACTCACACCTAATAAAGGGAAATGGGAATTGGAGCCATGGGTGGGCAAAGAAGGTCCAGGAGAGAGCACATAGATCTCAGGCCTCTGAGCTCTTCAAACAATGATGCTTAAACAGTTTACAGTATTCACTGGGGGAGGGGAGGCCTAAGGCAAAGGTGACTAGGTGTGGCTTCAGTTGCTCAGAGCTCAGCAAGAGTCTGTTGAACACCACTGTATTCCAGGCCATTCCACAGGGGCAAAAGATATATAAAGTATGGAACCATGATACACAGAGGACAGGCATCCTACACAAGATGAGAATTTCCAGAGGCTGAGTTTTCAAAACTAGAAGGAATTAGTAAAGGAGTGGGGAATGGGTAGTGTGTTGGGGCCAGAGGATTATTGTGGAGATCGTTATAATTTGTGAGAGCTGTGCCTCAAGAATCTGAAAGGTGCGGAACTCTTGAAGCTGCCATGTACAATTTTCCTCCCATAAAACATCAGTTTTCATTTATTTATTTTTTGTTTTGTTTTGTTTTTGAGACAGAGTGTTGCTCTGTTGCCCAGCATAGAGTGCAGTGGAGCGATATTGGTTCACTGCAACCTCCATTTCCTGGGTTCAAGTGATTCTCCTGCCTCAACCTCCCAAGTGGCTGGGATTACAGGCATGTACTGCCATGCCTGGCTAATTTTTGTATTTTTAGTAGAGGCAGGGTTTCACCATGTTGGCCAGGCTGGTCTCTCGCTCCTGACCTCAGGTGATCCACCTGTCTCAGCCTCCCAAAGTGCTGGGATTAAAGGTGTGAGTCACCATACCCAGCCATACAGGGATTCTTAAAACTTGCATAAAGGGAAAGAAAAAAACAATAACGAACCTCCAGTTTCAACGATTGTTACTATTCTGTCTACCTTGTTTTCCCCATCTGCCCATTTTTAGAAGGGACAAGGAAGGGATTTTCTTTTATTTTATTTTATATTTTATTTTTTATTTATTTATTTTTTTGATAAGCCTAGTCTTGTCAGATACTGGACAAGGGAGGGATTTTAAATCAAATTCCAGACTTCCTGTCATTTCACTCCACACATAATTTTTCACCTTAAATTCATTGCCAACTGAGGTAAGTAGAATAACGTTCCCCACAAGGACATCCATGTCCTAACCCCCAGAACCTGTGACTGTGTTGACTTACCTGGAAAAAGGAGCTCTGTAGATGCAATGAAGTTTAGGATCTTGAGATGGAGAGAGGACCCTGGATCATTCAGGTGGGCCCAGTGTCATCACAAGTGTCCTTATAAAAGGGAGGAAGGAGGGTCAGAAGCAAGAGAAAGTGATGTGGTGACGGAGACAGCGGGAGAAAAGGTAACATGATGCAGAACCCATGAGCCAACGGATGTGGGGGACCCGGAAGCAGGAACAGGCAAGTGAGTGGGTTCTCCCCAGAGCCTGCAGAAGGAACCAGCCCGGCCGACACCAAGATTTTAGGATGTCTGACTTCCATCACTATAGGACAGCAAATACCACCAAGTTTGTGGAAACTTCTACAGCACCAGTAGGAAACCAATACGCTAGCTTTTAAACACAGGGAAAGTTTACCTAAAAATGTTCGGATTCCTGGCTTCTCTTGAAATACTGGAAGATTTGGCAATGCCATGCCCACAATCATTCCTGGTAATAATTGGCTAATTCCTGAAAAGAGGTTATCTCGTAAGTGAAATGGAGGTCATTTATCTTTGTATACCTGGTCCTCTGTAAGTATCTGAATTTATGACTCCTTTTCTAGAAGGTTCTGTCATTAATGTAGCTAGTGTAACATTGCTGAAGGGATGTGTTTCCTATCCAGTGTTTTCTATCCCATGAGCTGGAAAGGTCAAGAGCCACTTAACTTCCTACTTGTACAAATATCTCGAAAAGTTTGGTAGTTACAAATGCTGTGTCATAGCCTAAGATTGGTAGTTACTCACATGCTGTTTCATAGCCTACCGTGTTCATGTTATATGTTGTTAAACATATGACATGTTTGATTTTAAACTGCACAGCATATTACATTGGACTTCACTCTTTTAGAACTTGCAAACATCTGTGCTGGGGTAAGCAAAAAACAGGATTTGCTAAAATAACAGAATCAGGCAAACTGAATTGATAGAATGGTGGTAATGTTTCACCTCCCTTAGAGAGCAGACTATGTTTCATTTACTAGCCCTTCAATTGTACAATAAAGAGTAAACATAAGGAACCAATTCTGCCCCAGCTACTTGTTATAAATAGAAAGGTCTCTTACTGGAACAACACATTAAGGGTTATGACTCCTTTCTGCTTTAGTCTTGAGTTACTTTAATCAGATGTGAGGCTTGGGGAATAAAGAGCTTTGATTATTAAGACGGGAATTTAGGAATTTGAACCAATGTATTGACCTCTGGCCTGAGAGAAACCTCACGTGCCAGGAGGCAGGAAAGAATGACAGAAGGGCCCCAAAGAAAAGCCTGGCCTGCTGCACAGCTCCACTGAGCTGGGCCCGTGCACTCCAGCTGGCAGAAGACAGTCTATCTGAGCTCCCGACATGAGCCACATGAGTGGCTTTATAATTCTAGCTGCCTGTGCTTGGCCAGTGTATAACCTCTCAGAACCACAGTTTCTTCTTCCGTAAGTGGGGATAATAATGCATACCTCAAAGTGTTGCTGAAACAATTAAGAGTGGTGAACTACAGTATGGTGCTCGAATGACCTTTTTTTTTTTTTTTTTTTGAGATGGAGTCACTCTATCGCCAGGCTGGAGTGCAGTGGTGCAATCTCGGCTCACTGCAACCTCCACCTCCTGGGTTCAAGCGATTCTTCCGCCTCAGCCTCCCGAGTAGCTGGGACCACAGGCGCGTGCCACCATGCCCGGCTAATTTTTTTTGTATTTTTAGTAGAAACAGGGTTTCACCATGTTGACCAGGATGGTCTCGATCTCTTCACCTCGTGATCCGCCTGCCTCGGCCTCCCAAAGTGCTGGGATTACAGGCTTGAGCCACGGCGCCTGTCCTCAAATGCCCTTTGCTGCCATAACAAAGTACCATCAACTGGGTGGCTTACACTACAGAAATGTACAGTCTCACAGTTCTGGAGGCTAGAATTCTGAGATTAAGGTGTCAGCTGGGTTGGTTGCTTCAGACGACTGTAAGGAAGAATGTGTTCCATGCCTGTCTCCTAGCTTCAGGTCACCACCAGATTGCTGACAATCTCTGGAATTCCTTAGCTTGGAAACGTATCACCCTGGTCTCTTCCTTCATGCCGATGTGGCCTCTTCCCTGTGTACATGTCTGCGTACACATGTCCCCTTTTATTAGCACACCAGTCATGTTGGGTTAGGGGCTCAACCTATTCCAATATGACCTCATCCCAATTTAACTTATGACATCTGCAATGACCCTATTTCCAGGTGAGGTGACATTCTGAGGTACTGGGGTCAGGACTTCAACAAATGAATTTGGGGGAATACAATTTAACTCATAATACTGCTCATCAGAATATACTCTCATACATGTTTACTCCCTCAGACTTTTCCCCTCTTGATAGAGAGAATTCTTTTCCTGACATGTAGATTTTTAAATCATCAGCTTTAAAAGACTCAAAATCAAATATGTTTTCTCTAAACTTTTCTCTCCTAACTACTCCTTCTAACTTATTACATTTTTTTTTTCTTTTTGAGATGGAATTTTACTCTGTCGCCCAGGCTAGAGTACAGTGGTACCATTTTGGCTCTCTGCAACCTCCGCCTCCTGGGTTCAAGCAATTCTCCTGCCTAAGCCTCCTGAGTGGCTGGGACTACAGGCACCCACAACCGTGCCTGACTAATTTTTGTATTTTTAGTAGAGATGGAGTTTCACAGTGTTGGCCAGGCTGGTCTCGAACTCCTGACCTCAGGTGATCCACCTGCCTCAGCCTCCCAAAGTTCTGGGATTACAGGTGTGAGCCACTGTGCCCAGCCCTAACTTACTACACTTTTAAGAGAGCCAAAGATATAGCAAATCTCAAATGATTCTGACCTTATTCAAATACAATATTGCATAATTCAGTCAGGGCATGAACTTGAAAGTTGCATTTAGACTTTACTCAGAGAAAGATGAGCTAAGCAAACAGATAAACAGATTAAAAGGGAATGTTTACAGGTTTAAAGAACAATCCACTTGTACTGGTAGGGTATTTTTAACTCTGAACAAAACAAAACAAAAAGAACAATCCACTATAAAGTACTAGATGGAATTTGTTTTCATGCAAACAAGAAGTCTTCATTTCCAACAGCTGGTACTTTGAAGCTGCCCTGAGGAAATGGCTGTGTCCTCTGGGAGATCCAGGTGTTCCCAGTTGAGCCAAGACACTGAGGGTGTGTGACAAATAAATATTTTGACTCTAAATGGAATGGTTGCTGAGAAAGCCTTCTAGAAGTCAAAGACTCCTGGTAAAGTCATCGCTTTATGAGAGAAGGGATGATGAGGTAGGCAAGTCCAGATCCAGAAAGCTGAATCTGGGAGGTGAAAACAGTTTCACAGTCACGGAGTCAGGGTTTCCTTGGAGGGAGGTGTTAAAACGCAAACTCTGAATGAAGAGACCCCCACACACAGGCGTTGTGTGAGCAACACAGCCTTTTATTCACCGGGTTGTGGGCGGGCTGAGGCTGAAAAGGGCGTCAGCGGAGGGCAGTGGGATAGGAGTTGGTTTTATAGGTTTGTGGTAGGCAGTGGAAAGTTACAGAAGTTACGGTTTAGGGTGGATTTTTGCAAGCTGGAAGGGGGTTGTAGGTTTGCAAGCTGAGAGGGGGTCGTAGGGTGTGGAGTCACCCTACGACCAAGATTGGTTACAAAGTCCAGTGGCCTTATCAATTGGGGCAGGAATAAGGAACAATAGAGAATGTCCTAAAGTTAAGTAGGCACCTCAGGGGTTGATCATTTCTTCCTCTTTTCATAATCTTCCAGTTGCTTTAGATTTTCCGGGAACTCATCTAGAGTGTCCGTCCAGGTCACAGAGGTTAACATGGCGTCCATGGGGTCATTAGTTGGCCTAAAAGACCTTACAGGAGGGAAGGGACACAATAAGCTGTCAAAAAGCAAAAACAACTTAGTCGCAGAGAATGCACACAAAATCATTCAACATGGAAATGGCAAGGGGGGCACACAGCAATTCCAGTCTGTGGTCCAAGTTCATGGCCAGGATTTCTCCCAGAGTGCTGTGTGGGGTGGGTAGGGGATCGTACTAGGAGGTGGTAATGTAATGACTCACCCTCTCTCTCCCTTCTGTGGCTCCCAGCTGAGAGCCAGAGGGAATGATGAACTAATGGGAATCAACAACAATAACAAGAAGACTCACTGACAGCTGAGTGTGCCCAGTAAGCACAAACGCCAAACTCGGGTGAATGTCAGATTCTGCAGAACATGGCCTAAGCCATGTGTCTTGCCTCCTGTGCACTGTAGAATGCTGGGGTCTACAAAGTGAGTGAATGGGGTGGACCAAACTACCCAGTCTGCCCAGGATCAGCCAGGTGTGTATGTTCTCAGTGTGCAGACACAGGGACTTGAGTGATACGGTAGTGATCACAGACACCCACACCCACTTAAACAAACCTCAGACCTGACAATGCCTGCTATTAAAAGAGGCCTGATGACAATTCTTAGATCTGAACAATCAGATTAATAACCCTTCTTTCCTCAGAGGGGAAGTTAAGTAGAAAGAAAGAAATGGCGGATACTCTTTCTCCCTGAAGGAATCCTTCAGCAGAGCTCCACTCGGCTTTTCCAGAGGCAGAGGAGGGCGCAGGGCAGCCACTCACCCGAAACTTAACGAGCCACAGCCTCAGGTGAAGGGTCTGGTTCTTGCAATTTATTAGTCCCACTTGATGGTGTTTATCTTGAACATGCAGTAGAACAGAGATGCAGAGTAACCCAAGTAGAATCTAACAAACTTTTTTTGTTTTGTTTTTTTTTTGAGAGGGAATCTCACTCTGTCATCCAGGCTGGAGTGCAGTGGTGCAGTCTCAGCTCACTGCAACCTCCGCCTCCTGGGTTCAAGCGATTCTCCTGCTTCAGCCTCCTGATAGCTGAGACTACAGGTGCGCACCACCATGCCCAGCTAATTTTTGTTTATTTAGTAGAGACGGATTTCACTATTTTGGCCAGGCTGGTCTTGAACTCCTGGCCAGTTTGTGGTCAGGAGGCCCAACTTGGCCTCCCAAAGTGCTGAGATTATAGGCGTATTTTTTTTTTTTTTTTTTGAGACATAGTTTCACTCTGTCACCCAAGCTGCAGTGCAGTCACCCTGGTTGGCCCACTGCAACACTTCACGTTCCAAGTTCCGGGCAATTCTCGTGCCTCAGCCTCGCGAGTAGCTGAGATTACAGGCATGCACCACCACGTTTGGCTAATATTTGTATTTTTGGTAGAGACAAGGTTGTATCATGTTGGCCAGGCTAGTCTCAAACTCTTGACCTCAGGTGATCTGCCCTCCTCGGCCTCCCAAAGTGCTGGGATGCCGGTGTGAGCCACTGCGTCCAGCCTACTAACAACTATTTTAAAGCAAGAAGAGACATTAGAAACACTTAACTAGAGGCCGGGCGCGGTGGCTCAAGCCTGTAATCCCAGCACTTTGGGAGGCCGAGGCGGGTGGATCACGAGGTCAAGAGATCGAGACCATCCTGGTCAACATGGTGAAACCCCGTCTCTACTAAAAATACAAAAAAATATTAGCTGGGCATGGTGGTGCGTGCCTGTAATCCCAGCTACTCAGGAGGTTGAGGCAGGAGAATTGCCTGAACCCGGGAGGCGGAGGTTGCGGTGAGCCGAGATTGCGCCATTGCACTCCAGCCTGGGTAACAAGAGTGAAACTCCATCTCAAAAAAAAAAAACCACTTAAATAGAATTCGTTTTAGAATGTATCCATTTTGAATTGCTGTCTCATTAGTAGTGAGCAAATGAGGCGAAGCAATTGAAAGGCCAAGTTCATGTGGTTGACATGGCCTTGTGCTGTGATGAAGCACAATAGACTTCCTCTGCCTTCCACCTCCTCTTCCTGCAAAGCTGTATGAAGAGAGGAGATTTAAAACCTGGCTGCACACTTATCTCCTTAGATATGTGTGCTCTGCCCCAAGCTTGGCTTCATTATGAAATCCCAGAGACCAAGGCATTACATTTAATAGGGTCATCAAGGGCCTCTGCTAGAGTACATTAGCATCTGACCTTCTGCATGCTCAGTAAATAAGATAACTTGCAAAACATCTACTCCATTTCTGCAAGTCTGCAAAGGGAAAAAAAGAAAACTGGAAAATTGACTGAAAATATAGTGGGTTTTGGCCACGTTCTTATTATTAATTTCCTGTCTCTATGGCTTGGTAGGAAGCTCTGAGGACAGGATGCCAGGGAGCCCAAGAATTTTGATAGTCTTGTGACCTTGCTGGTTTAAACAGTGCTACAACAGGCCTCTTTTGTCTCTTCACCTCCTTCCTTATCTCAAAAGAAGCCATATGTTTCTTTAAAACATTTTTATTGTAGCATTTAGAAAATTACCCAAGCAGGCCGGGCAAGGTGGCTTACGCCTGTAATCCCACTACTTTGGGAGGCCGAGGCGGGTTGATCGCCTGAAGTCAGGAGTTTAAGAACAGCCTGGCCAGCATGGTGAAACCCCATCTCTATTTTTAAAAATACAAAAATTAGCTTGGATGGTGGCACACCTGTAAATCTCAGCTACTCAGGAGGCTGAGGCAGGAGAATCACTTGAACCCGGGAGGCGGAGGTTGCTGTGAGCTGGGATGTCACCACTGCACTCCAGCCTGGGCAACAGAGTGAGACTCTGTCTAAAAAAAGGAAACAAAATTACATAAGTAATTCCTGTTTATGGTTTATTTTTGATAAAATTAAAAGAAAATACCCAAAATTCTATCCTTTGGAGATAATTATTTCTGTGTGTAGTTTTATGGAAAAAAAAAAAAGTTATCATGACGTTTCACTGTTTTGGAAGCTGCTTTTCCCAAACAACAATATACAGAGTTTTTTTCTTTCCCAGGCAAACGCTGTTTGCATTCTATCACTATAGATCAATTTGTATTTTCCAGAATTTTATTCAGTATCCATATTTTTCTTTCTTTTGTGTGGCTTCTCTCACTCTGCAAAATTATTTTGAGATTCATCCGTGGTGTTGCATGCACCAATAGTTTATTCCCTTCTTCTGGCTGAATATTATTATTATTTCATTGCATAGATATACAATTAGCTTATGCATTCACCTATTGATGGACATTTGGGCTTCTTGAACTATAGATACTAAAAACTACTGAGAATATTTCTATACAAGTCTTTATATGGCCATATTTTTCATTTCTCTTGGGTTAATATCTAGAAGTGAAATCAAGATCAAATAGTAAACATATGTTTAACTTTTAAAGAAACCACCACAGCATTTTTTGAAATTGTTGTACCATTATTCAGCCTCAACAATGTAGGAGAATTTCAGTTTCTCCTCATCCTCACTAAACTTGATATGGTCAGTCATTTTAATTTCATTCATCGTAATAGGGGTGTAGTGATATCTCATGTAGCTTACATTACATTTTCCTAATGACTAATAATGTCACACATCTTTTAATGTGCTTATTTGAGGTTGATGTGTATTATCTTTGTTGAACTGTTTGTATTCATTTTGCTTGAGTTTCTTTCTTGTTACTGAGTTTTGAGAGTACTGTATGTATTTGGATGTGACCACTGAAGGGGTTCATCTTGCTCACTGCCTACAGAGAGCCGATTCATCAAGACAGGGGGAATCACAAGAGGGAAACAGTAATTCACGCAGAGCAGGCTGTGCGGGAGACCAGAGTTTTCTTATTACTCAAATCAGTCTCTGAGCATTCAGGGAGCTGAGTTTTTAAAGATAACATGGTGGGTAGGGGTGAAGCCAGTGAGCCAGGAGTGCTGATTGGTCCAGAGATGAAATCATAGGGACTTGAAGCTGTCTTTTTGTGCTCAGCGAGTTCCTGGATGGGGGTCCACAAGAGCAGATGACCCAGTTTATTGATCTGGGTGGGCCCACCTGATGCATGAAGTACAGAGGCTCTGCAAAATATCTCAAGCACTGATCTTAGGAGTCGTTTAGGGAGGGTCAGAATCTTGTGGCCTCCAGCTGCATGACTCCTAAACCGTAATTTCTAATCTTGTGGCTAATCTTAATCCTGCAGAGGCAATCTAGTCCCCAAGCAAGAAGGAGGTCTGCTTTGGGAAAGGGCTGTTACCATCTTTGTTTAAACTATAAACTAAGTTTCTTCCAAAGCTAGTTCAGACTTCGCTAAGGAATGAACAAGGATAACTTGGAAGTTAGAAGCAAGATGGAGTCAGTTAAGTTAGATCTCTCTTGCAAAGGTGGTTTCAATCCCTCCCTTTGGGTTTTATAATAGTACCTTAATCTTAAGGTATAGGCTACAAAGAGAGGAAAAGGCCATGGATCGCTCTGGCTTTTTCCTGCTGACCAGATGTAATGGGAATGGGAGTGAATCCCAAGGGGAGGAGAGTGGAACTGTTTTCCATAAACTTTTTAGAACCCTTTACACTTTTTCATCAAACAGATTAATTTTTTAAGAAAACTTTGTTATTTGGACACATGGGCCCAGATTCTGGCCCATATCAGTATGATTTTAATGTTTTTATCTAAGGAAAAAAGCTAAATAATTTCTTTTACATTTTCGCCAACTTGTTTATACCCACAGAATTTTTACAAGATCAGCCCTTTACAAACACTTTTCACTTTGCTAAAACCTTTGGTTTTGTTCCATTGCCTTTTTAGGTTAAGACATCTTTTTTATTTATTTATTTATTTTTTTTTTTTTCTGAGACTGAGTCTTGTCCTGTCACCCAGGCTGGGTACAGTGGCGTGATCTCAGCTCACTGCAACCTCCACCTCCTGGGTTCAAGCAATTCTCCTGCCTCAACCTGCCAAGTAGTTGGAATTACAGGCACAAGCCATCATACCTGGCTAATTTTTTGTATCTTTAGTAAAGATGGGGCTTCACAATGCTGGCCAGGCTGGTCTCCAACTCCTGACCTCGTGATCCACCTGCCTCGGCCTCTCAAAATGCTGGGATTACAGGCTTGAGCCACTGCACCAGCCAGGTTAAGGCATCTTTAAAATCCTCTGAACTAGACAAAATTATATTCTCTTTAAGAAAAGCCATATTCCCATGCCTTCTTATAATCTTTTACCAAAAACACATTCCTTACACCCTTTGTATGTAAAACTGTTTTTCCAGTGGTCTCAATTACATGTTACAATGTTAACTCTTGGCAACTTTTATTTTTAGTGAAAAACCTGATGAGTAAGTGATTTTAATTTTGTACTAGTGGTGGGGCCGAGGACATCAGACAGAAATGAAGATAAGGTCTGATTCCTTTTAGCATAGCCAGTGGGCATAGCTTTCCACATGATTCCAGGCCTTATCTATAATCTACTGCTCCAAAGGAGGTAAATTGAATAATTTTCAAAAGTCAAGGAAACAGTTTGACCTTGAGGCGTTTAGCAAATTTGGTATCTGACCTTAATTTAGATCAAGTGTCTACATTTTTAAGACATTTTGTTTTACCAATAATCTTTAAAACTCTTTCCAAAGTATGATGAAAGTCACATGAACAAAAGGTATTAAAATTTCCATCTTTCTGACAAAATATTTGATTCAAGTGCTTATTTTTCTAAGCCAATTAATCAGAGCTCTTTTATATACCAACATACAACACATACAAATACGCAGACAGACGAAGATTCAACACTTGTACAATTTTTCATTCGCCCGTTTCTTTTTTTTTTTTTTTTTT
>NW_016107383.1:6679607-6681745 GCF_001604975.1 Cebus imitator | reverse complement strand
CACCATGCCCAGCTAATGTTTTGTATTTTTAGTAGAGACGGGGTTTCACCATGTTGACCAGGATGGTCTCGATCTCTTGACCTCGTGATCCACCCACCTCGGCCTCCCAAAGTGCTGGGGTTACAGGCTTGAGCCACCGCGCCCGGCCTCGCCCGTTTCTTAATTGGATGACTGGCTTCAGGGTGAAGCCCCTGGAGGAACAGGGCCAGGAAAGCATGCATTTCTAGGGCCAGATAAGTAGCAAATAAGCAGGCAAAGGCAAAGATGGATCCCCAAAATTAAGGGTGCCATTTTAAACTGGTTTGTGGATCCCCAAGAGGACGGAAATACTACAGGAGAAGACAGTGCAGTGGCTCTACCCTGAATTTCCTTGAAAGGCAACCCAAAGCCAATCAGCTCATTTCGTCATTAGCCCATCCCTTATGGGAGTCTCACCCCCCAGTGGGGATGTGTGCAGAGTCAGGTATCCCTCCATAACTACTATCAACCATCCCTTAATTTGTATTTCCTACTTAGTTATTATAATGTGATGTAATTTCTGATACCTCCAAACTCAAAATTGTCAGATAACACAATCTAAAGCAGAACAGAGCCTTTGATTTTGAAAGGGATTTACCCGCTTTTAACTCCTGGGATTTCATGAGGAAAACAGAGGTTTTTTTTCCCAAATAGAGTCTGTGGCATCTCCTGTTTTTCCTAATGAGTCCCAGGTTACCAGAAATTATATCAGGGCCTCTCAGGTCTGCACTAAGAGCGGCAAGAGAAAAAGATGGAGAAAAATAATTCAGTCGACTGAGAAGAAAAAAAACCTTTTCCAGAAACACAAGTTCCAAGAAGAGAAAAACATAAAAGCCTTTTAAACATATCTATTGCTTAACCATAGTGCTCTTTAAAAAAGAAATCCTTTCAAATCTCTTATTACCTGACTTTAGTGGCTTCTGAACTTTACCAAAGGTAACCTCCAAAGTGCTTCAAAAATATGGTAAGTGGTTTCTTTTCTTTTTCTTTTTTTCTTTTTTTTTTTTAGTAAGATTTAGAATCTCCACATGGTAGTTCAGAGAAAGGAAAATTCAAGAGAGGAAATCAAAAGCTAACTATGAGGGGGGGAACCTCAATAAATGGCAAAGTTACACAAATAAAAAACCAGAAAGGAATCATTCCTGAAGCCAGCGAGTGAACCCAGGTCACCACTGTCAAAAGAAAAAGCCTTAGCTACTGAGCTGTACAGTATTGAGCAGTTTCTATTACTTTTCCCAGAACGAGCCTAGAGAAGCCAATTTCAAGGTTTCAAGGCTTCTAACTGCTCGAGAAAAAAATGTTAGGATTAACTATGACATGAACCCCAAAATTCCTGTCTTCTGGATGGTGGAAAACAAAAGAAAGTATCACATGGTCAGGAGGGTAAGCTCTTAAGGACATAAAACAAGACTGAGAAATTTCATACAGCATTGGTTTCAGGGGCCCCAAAGCTTGTAACTGACCAGCCTGCCATGCTGGCTTGAAAAGAGGGCTTAGCTGGGCACAGTGGCCCACAGCCGTAATCCCAGCACTTCGGGAGGCCGAGACCAGCTGAGGCCAGGAGTTGGAGACCAGCCTGACCAATATGATGAAATCCCATCTCTATCGAAAATACAAAAATTAACTGGGCCTGGTGGCATGCCCCTATAATCCCAGCTACTCGGGAGGCTGAGATAGGAGAATCACTTGAACCCGGGAGGCAGAGGTTGCAGTGAGCTGAGATCATGCCGTTGCACTCCAGCCTGGGCAACAAGAGCAAAACTGCGTCTCAAAAAAAAAAAAAAAAAAAGAAGGAAAGAAAAGTGGGCTTATAGCGGTCCTAAATCCATGTTCTATCATGTGATACTCCTCTCTCCATTACAGAATACAGAAAGACAAATTATTAACACAAAGTACGCTAGATTTGCTACAGCCTAAGACTAGTCTCACAAATCCTTTATCAGATACGTGCTTTTCTCCCAGTCTGTGGCTTGTCTCTTTATTCTCTTAATAGCTTTAAAAGAGCGGAAGTTTGTAATTTTATTGAAGTTCAGCGTAACCATTTTATCACTTATGGATTATGCTTTTGATTTTTGTTTGTCATTGATGTCAGAAACCTTTGCCCAACCCAAGTTCACAAA
>NW_016107383.1:6678013-6679196 GCF_001604975.1 Cebus imitator | reverse complement strand
GACCAGGATGGTCTCGATCTCTTGACCTCGTGATCCACCTGCCTCGGCCTCCCAAAGTGCTGGGATTACAGGCTTGAGCCACCACGCCCGGCCACAAAGCTTTTTTACTGTTTTCTTCAAGAAGTCTTAACGTTTTATGTTCTACAGTTTAGTATAGATTCATCTTGAGTTAATCTTTGTATGTGGTGCAAGACGGAAATTCAAGTTAAATTATTTTGCATATGGATATTCAATATTTCCAGCATGATTTGTTTAAAAACTGCCCTTTCTTCACTGAATTTGTCTTACGCCTTTGTTCAAATTTTGTTCCCTGTTGTACGCAAATCTGTCCAGTTCTGCTTTCTCCACCCTGTTCAGCTGATCTTTTTGCCTGTCTTTATGCCAATACCACACTCTGGGTTACTGTAGCTATTTAATAATACAGGTCAGATATTTCTCCAATTTCCTTTTTCCTTTTCAAAGTGTCACAGCTATTCTAGGTTCTTGGTATTTCCACGTAAATTTTAGAGTCAGCTTGTCAATCCCTACCAAGAAAAAGTTGTTTTTTAAAAGCCTGCTGGAAGTTTTACTGGAATTCAGTTGAATCTGTACATCATTTAGAGACAACTAAAATCTTAATAATATTGATCCTCCAACCCATAAATACAGTGTATTTTTCCATTTGTTTAGGTCTTCTTTAATTTCTCTCAGCAATGTTGTATGGTCTTCAGTATGGAGGTCTTGCACATGATTCGTCATACTTATCCCTAAGAATTCCATACGTTTATGCTGGTGTAAATTATATAATTTGTTTCAATTTCTGTTTATTGCTAGTATATGCAAATATAATTTTTTTCTTTTCCTTTTTTTTTTTTTTTTTTTTTTTTTTTTTTTTTTTTTTTTTTTTTTTTTTTTTTTTTTTTTTTTTTGAGACAGAGTCTCACTTCGTCACGCAGCTGGAGTGCAGTGGCACAATCTTGGCTCGCTGCAACCTCCGCCTCCCCGGTTCAAGCAATTCTGCTTCAGCCTCCTGAGTAGCTGGAATTACAGGCGCCCACCACCATGCCTGGCTAATTTTTGTATTTCTAGTAAAGAGGGAATTTCACTATGTTGGCCAGGCCAGTCTCCAACTCCTGACCTCAAGTGATCAGCCAGTCTCAGCCTCCCAAAGTGCTGGGATTACAGGCCTAATTTTTGTATTTTT
>NW_016107383.1:6674585-6677497 GCF_001604975.1 Cebus imitator | reverse complement strand
TCTTTCTTCTTCTTTTTTTTTTTTTTTTTTTTGAGATGGAGCTTCCCTCTTTCACCCAGGCTGGAGTGAAGTGGTGCGATCTTGTCTCACTGCAACCTCCACCCCCCAGGTTCAAGCGATTCTCCTGCCTCAGCCTCCTGAGTAGGAGCAGCTGGGATTATAGGCATTCGCCACCATGCCTGGCTAATTTTTGTATTTTTAGTAGAGATGAGGTTTCCCCGTATTGGCTAGGCCGGTCTCGACCTCCTGACCTCAGGTGACACATCTGCCTTGGCCTCCCAAAGTGCTAGGATTACAGGCATGAGCCACTATGCCCAGCTGTTCCAATATTTCTTCTTGAATATGCTTTAGTAGTTTGTGTCTTTCAAGGAATTTGTCAATTTCATCTGTGTTGTTAAGTTTATTGGCATAAAATTCTTCATACATTCCATTATCATACATTTAATGCTTTATTATTATTATTTATAAAGAGGATCTCGCTATGTTTCCCAGGCTGTTCTGAAACACCTGGCCTCAAGCAATCTTCCCATTTCAGCCTACCAAAGCACTGAGATTATAAATAAGAGCACCACATCTGGCCTTATCCTTATATTTGACATCTGCAGTGTATGTAGTGATGTCCCCTCTTTCATTTTTTTAAATTTTACTTTAATTTCTGGGATACATGTGCAGAACATGCATGTTTGTTACATAGGTATACATGTGCCATGGTGGTTTGCTGTACCTATCAACCCATCATCTAGGTTTTAAGCCCCACATGCATTAGATATTTCTCCTAATGCTCTCCTCCCCTTGCCCCCCACCCCCTGACAGGCCCCAGTGTGTGATGTTCCCCTCCCTGTGTCCACATGTTCTCACTGTTCAACTCCCACTTATGAATGAGAATATGTGGTGTTTGGTTTTCTGTTCCTGTGTTAGTTTGCTGAGAATGATGGTTTCCAGCTTCATCCATGTCCCTGCAAAGGAGAGGAACTGATTTTGTCTCTGATATTCATAATTTGTGTTTTCTCTCTCATTTTCATGGTCTGGCTGTCTAGAGATTTATTGAATTTATTGATTTCAAAGAACCAGATTTTGGTTTTGTTGAACTTTCCAATGCTTTTATGTTTTCTTTTTCATTGAGTTCTGTACTGGTCTTTATTATTTCCTATTTTCTGTTTATTTTTGTTTAATTTTTTTTTTCTATTTCTAGTTTGTTAAGGTGAAAGCTGAGACCATTTACTTGAATTCTTTCTTCTTTTCTAATATTGGCATTAATTGCCCATTTATTCTTAGTCCTGCTTTAGCAACATTTTGAACATGTTGATATGTGGTGTTTTTATTTTCCTTAGATCTCCATTATTAATTTTTAATTTAATTCCACTTCGGTCAAACATACATTGTTTAACTTGAATACATTTAAATTTATTGAAACTTGATTTAATACCCAGAGTATGGTCTATCCTGTTAATTCTCTGTGTACTTGACATGAATGGGTATTCTGCTATTGTTTTGTTTTGTTTATTGGTTTTTGTTTTTGTTTTAGAGACAGAGTTTTGCTCTTGTGGCCCATGCTGGAGTGCAATGGTGTAGTCTCAGCTCACTGCAACCTCTGCCTCCTGGGTTCAAGTGATTCTCCTGCCTCAGCCTGCCAAGAAGCTGGAATTACAGGCACCCGCCACCACGCCTGGCTAATTTTTGTATTTTAGTAGAGATAGGGCTTCACCATGTTGGTCAGGCTGGTCTCAGGCTCCTGACCTCAGATGACCCTCTTGCCACTCCCAAAGTGCTGGGATTGCAGGCATGAGCCATCACACCCAGCCATGCTATTGTTGAACATATATTGCTGTTTTAAAATATGGATGTGTTATAATTTACTCAACCAAAATTCTATTATTATATATTTTAGCATATTTCCCATTGCCTGCAATTATAAACCATACCAAGGTGGATGCCCCCATAGTTGAATCTTTGTGCACAACTTCATTGGTTATTGTCGTGGGTTGAATAGTATCGTTCCCAACATTCATATTCACCTGGGACCTCAGAAGTGACCTGATTTGGATTATTGCAGATGTAATGAAGTCGAGTTGAGTTCATACTGGGTTAGAGTATGGAGGCTATATGAAGACACACAGAAAGAAGTCCGTGTGACAGTGGAGGCCGAGACTGGCGTGATGCAGCTCCATGCCAAGGATGCTGGTAGCCATCAGAAGCTAGAAAGAGTCCAGGAAGAATTCATCCCTAGCAGCTTTAGAGGAAGCATGGTCCTGCAGACACCTAGGATGATTCACCCGTAACCCAAGCACCGGAGTCTCACCATGCTAACCGGTACACTGACTCTGATGAGTGTTCCAGTGATGAACTGGCATTTGAGGCTATAATGGCTTTTATAAATCCATAGCCAGTTTCAGAATTTGGCAGAGACAGCAAGCTTGAAAGCAGGAATGGCTGCTGTTGGTTGTGGGGAGAGCTGACCCGTTAACAAAAAAAGAAAAAATGACACTCTCCAGGCCGGGCGTGGTAGCTCATGCCTGTAATCCCAGCACTTTGGGAGGCCGAGGCAGGTGGATCACTAGAGGCCAGGAGGTTGAGAGCAGCCTGGCCAACATAGTGAAACCCCATCTCTACTAAAAATGCAAAAATTAGCTGGGTGCGGTGGCATGCTCCTGTAATCCCAGCTACTCTGAATTTTTTGAACCCGGGAGGCGGAGATTGCAGTGAGCCAAGGCAGCACCACTGCACTCCAGCCTGGAAGACAGAGCAAGACTCCATATGACTCCCTCTTTAGTGTCCCATGGTCAGACCATATTTTTCATGCTATCCTTTTCCCCTTACTTCATTTTTCATCATTAGCTTAACATCCATCCACATAATACATCACTCATTCTACTCATTCTGCTCCTCCTTTTTTTTTTTTTTTTTTTTTTTTT
>NW_016107383.1:6671858-6674545 GCF_001604975.1 Cebus imitator | reverse complement strand
TTTTTGTTTCTGAGACCAAGTCTCACTGTTGCCCAGACTGGAGTGCAGTGGTGCAATTTCCGCTCACTGCAATCTCTGTCTCCTGGGTTCAAGCCATTCTCATGCCTCAGCCTCCTGAGTAGCAGGGACTACAGGCATGTGCCACCATGCCCTAATTTTTGTATTTTTAGTAGAGACAGGTCTTTACCATGTTGGCCAGCCTTCTTTCGCATTCTCCTTTGCATTCAGCTCTAGATGTCTTTTTTTGTTTTTGCTTTTTGAGATAGGGTCTCACTGTGTTGCCCAGGCTGGAGTACTGTGATGAAATTTCAGCTCACTGCAACCTCTGCCTCCTGGATTCAAGTGAGTCTCAGGCCTCAGCCTCCCACATAGCTGAGGTTACAGGAGTGAGCCACGTGCCAACCAGCTCTCGGTGTCTTGTCTGGCTCCTGATTCCTGGATCCTGGGGATTGTTCAAGGCAAGCTAGAAGAGAGCTGGGGATTTGAATGGCCTTGCTTAGCACTGTCCCTATGTGCCTGTGACTATATTTAAACATTTCTCTTCTTTATCAGCCTCCCTGAGAGATGGTGCGGGATTAATTATCTAATGTTTGTAAAGCATTTGGAAGTTGATCACTGCTAATTATTATTACACTGATAGCTTGTCCTTTGTTCTAAACACCTAGCAACCTGAGGCGAAACAGACTTCAATTAAAAAGTTGTTGAGATAAGCTCGATTTCCAACACAGAAGCCTTCATGGCCCTTCTTCCTTCTTGAACTTTTTCACTTGCGTTCTCTGTCCCTTACATCCAGATCTTTCTTCCTGCTCATTGGAGCTGGGAGAAATCGTGTGCTTCAGGTGAGCAACTGGGGCAGCTGAACATTTTGAGTACCCACCATGTAGGAAGTTTTATATACATTGTCTCATTTAATCCTCAAAAACACATGCAGGGGAGGCCATTCTCAGCATGTGACACATCAGCGAACAAGTGCTCAGAGCACTTAAGTAAGCTGCTCACATCCCTCAGCTGGGAAGTGGCAAAGCCAGATTTTGAAGACATGCTGTTTGGCTCTAAAGACTGTGAGTTCAGACCAGGCATGGTGCCTCACGCCTGTAATCCCAGCACTTTGGGAGGCCGAGGTGGGTGAATCACCTGAGGTCAGGATCTCAAGACCAGCCTGGCCAACAAGGTGAAACCCTATCTCTACTAAAAATATATAAATTAGCGGGGTGCGGTGGTGCCCCCCTGTAATCCCAGCTACTCTGGAGGCTAAGACAGGAGAAATTCTTGAACCTGGGAGGTGCAGGTTGCAGTGAGCCAAGATCACACTACTGCACTGGACTCCAGCCTGGGCAACAGAGTGAGACTCTGTCTAAAAAAAAAAAAAAAAAAAAAAAAGGCTGTGAAGTCTTCCTGCCACGTGTGCTAAAGTAGAAGGTGGAAAGTAAGTATGTTAGGAACAGTGAGTTGGTATGAGGTGAAAAAAGACCCGCATATTGCTTTTTGTTACAAAAAGAGTCCACTGAACAAAGAGCTGTAAAGCAAGAATCCCAGTAGCTGAAGCAGTTCCAGCCTAGTAGCAGGGAATTTTAAACTTAAAAAGATGATTGGATTTTGAAGTTGAAGAGATACTAGTAATAATTTAGTCCCACTCCGTCATTTGGCAGAGGAGGAAATTTTGACCCAGCAAAAACAAGTAATTCTTGCCCAAGCTCACTCAGATCTTTAATCTGATGGTCACTATCCTTACCTTAATATAACAGTAAAAAAAAAGGCTATGATTTTTAAGGCATTGCCTGTTTACTGTCTGTAAGACAACTTCATAAATCCTGTAGGTACATTAATTCATTTAATCCTTACAATTCTGCCGAAGAGACAACAGTATCTTTCTTTTCTTTGGAAGAACCCACAATAAAGGCACTGAACGGTTCTGGTAAAACTATCTCTCTGGAAATAGTGTGAAGATTTTCTAGGTTCATTTTTTTTTCTTTATTTTTTGACACAGTCTGGCTCTGTCTCGCAGGCTAGAGTGCAGTGGCGCAATCGTGGCTCACTGCAACTCCACCACCTGGGCTCAAGTAGTTATGACGCCTCAGCCTCCCGAGTAGCTGGGAGTACAGGGCATGCACCACCATGCCTGGCTAATTTTTGTATTTTTAGTAGAGACAGGGTTTCCACCTGTTGGCCAGGCTAGTTTTGAATTCCTGGCCTCAAGGGATCCGCCCACTTCAGCCTCCCAAAATGCTGGGATTATAGGCATGAGCCACCACGCCCTCCCAGATTCTAGGTGTTTTAGAAGAGACAAGATCAGTTTTCAAACTGTATTCCAAAGATTAGTAGCAACCCCAACCTCAGAGCCATGAGGGGTGCAAGGATGAAGACAAAGTCTCAGAGATGCCAAGATCCCCACCAGGAGGCAACCCTGTATAAACTCTGTTTCAATTCTTTTACATATTGTTGTAGGACTTGTGATTTAATCTGGACAGAGAGATTATTGAATTTAAAGAGTTTGGAGGCCGGGCGCGGTGGCTCACGCCTGTAATCCCAGCACTTTGGGAGGCCGAGGCGGGTGGATCACGAGGTCAAGAGATCGAGACCATCCTGGTCAACGTGGTGAAACCCCGTCTCCACTAAAACTACAAAAAATTAGCTGGGCATGGTGGCGCGTGCCTGTAATCCCAGCTACTCAGGAGGCTGAGGCAGGA
>NW_016107383.1:6661075-6671814 GCF_001604975.1 Cebus imitator | reverse complement strand
AAAAAAAAAAAAAAAAAAAAAGAGTTTGGAAGCCACTGAACCAGATGATTTAGGAGACCTGTCTCAAATTAAGGACATTTCCATAATTGTTACCAATTACTTCTTACCCCCACCTCTCAAATTCTGGCCATTTTGTAGACCTTTTCTTTCATGCTCTGTGGAAGTGAATATGGGGACAGGATTCAGCTCACCAAAATTTTGCTTCAGAAAAATTTCAGAATTGAATGTTTTATTCCCCTGTTGCCTTTCCTTCACCTTCTTCATTAGAAATCTGATCAGTTCAGTCTGGGCGCGGTGGCTCACGCCTGTAATCCCAGCACTTTGGGAGGCCGAGGCAGGCAGATCACGAGGTCAAGAGATTGAGACCATCCTGGCCAACACATTGAAACCCCATCTCTACTAAAAATACAAAAAAAATTAGCCGGGCATCGTGGCATGCGCCTGTGGTCCTAGCTACTCAGGAGGCTGAGGCAGAAGAATCGCTTGAACCCAGGAGGCGGAGGCTTCAGTGAGCCAAGATTGCGCCACTGCACTCCAGCCTGGTGACAGAGCAAGATTCTATCTCAAAAGAAAAAAAGAAATCTGAACAGTTCTTGAGAAACTGACAAGTGACTGCTGCACTGAAGACAGGAAGCTGGGCAGAGAGATGGAAATCACATCTGTTTCAGGCGTCATGTGTTAACAAAATGCACACACGTCTCCAAAACTATCATTCATGTCAGAATACCTTTGAGTCCCGGGAATACTGGATTTGCAATGCGTGTTGTCACTAGAACAAAAGCATAAATACTTGAGCCTGACAAAAACTGGTCTTCAAAGGCTTGAAATAATGAAGCATATGTAACACAACGTATAGCTTTTAAAACGCTGTTCTTCAACATGATTTTTCCCCCCTTTGGAAAGTCATGTGTCCTCATAGGCAGCCTTCCTCCTTCAAGCATTTACATAGTATTAAAATGGCAGCTCTGCATATAGGAATAGTGGAATGTGCCCACTCCAAGTATTCTCACATCAGAGTCTGCCATATCCACACAGGGCTCTTCAATAAACTGCAAAATGTTTTAGGGCCTTGGGATTATTTAAACCTACATATACCACTTGACACATGGGAGAGTCTGTGATTCCACCAGTAGAGGGGTTTGCATTATACTGTTGGTATTTACTGTTGAGGCTTATTTTGCAAACTTAAAATTGTTTTTGAAGAATGATGCTTAGTTGCGTTCACATTTAAATGACTGATTCTGGTCAAAGTTAATGGGTTGCATCTGACTAGGTAAGTAAGATAGTCACTTTGGGAGGATCATTTGTAGCTTCTTCAGTCCTATTTAATGAGCTGGAAAAGTAATTTACTAAGTTTAATGTAGAAGCTGGAAAAAATTTATTCTGAACCCCCACCCCCAACACTTTATACCCTGAGACCATAGTTGATTCACCTTGCAGGGTCTGGTACATTGCCTTCTCTAACAGTTCATTTTGATCTGTTGAAGATGCTGTTGTTCTGTGGAAAAGGTCCTTTCACGAAAGCAGTAAGCTAAAGCTAGCTTTTCAAATATGCATAAAATGCACAAAGTGAGGAATATGTCAAGCAGTCATTCATGTTCTAGTATAAATAGCTTTACAGCAGCAGAGTGGGGGAGGGCACTTCTTCAGAAACACAGTTATTGTTTGGAATTGCTGGAAGGGAGGCATGAAAATATAAAGGTGATCATCAAGCAGTGAGTTCTTCCTGGGAGAACTTTGGAAAGGATGGGAAGAAAATGTATGGAAATTGTCAGCACCAAGGCTATTCTTGGCTTGTCTTATGATTTTTCCCAAGGAAAGTCATTGCTTTGTCATAGTGATGCCATTTCCAAAGGACAGCATTTTTGACATGTTCAAAAATTGGTGTCTGACACAATTTCCCCATCCTGTGTTTTACTGAGGTGTTACCATCTGCCAGCTACCATGCCAGGCATATTACACACACTGTCTCATTTCATCCCCACTATAGCATGATGAGGTAAGTGCTACTTAACAGGTGCTTACATGATGCTTATTAAGCACTGCATTAAGCATTTCTACACATTTTAGCTCATTTAATCTTCCAACCACCCTCTGCTATAGGTACTATTATTTCTCATTTTACAGATCCAGAAATTGAGAAATGTACAAAGAAATCCGATGACTTGCCCAAGACCCCCACAGCTAGTAAATTGGGTAACAGAAATTTGTGTTCAGGCCTGCTAGCTCCACAGTTAGCACTCAGAACTACTGTTGTATATGATTATCCTGATCAGTAAGGAAATAGAAGCACAGAGAATATGTTGTCCAGAGTCATACAGGCAAAAAATAACAGACTCAGATTTAGGCAGCCTACATGTAGGACCTACAAAACTCAACTCTTACATTCTTCTATAAATCTTCTCTACTTTGATCACTCATTCCTCATACTACGGTGTCAGCTTAAATAAAGCAAGAGCCACACACAGGCTTCTACCTCTGTTCAGATTCCACTGTGGCACTTAAGATAAAGTATTAATAAGACTAGAAAGGGAAGAAATTAGCTTTATCGCTTATTTATTGTACTGTCTAATTTACTTTGATTCTGAATAGATTTTCGAGTTGTGACTTGTTATGACACCACTAAATCTTGGATTAGTTGTCAGTGTCAAAAGCAGTCTTAACCTCATCTGGAACAGTGTTTCTTTAATGGACATAGGAAGATTTTGTTAAAATGCAGATTCTGATTCAACATATCTGGATGAGCCTGAGACCCTAGCAAGCTCCCAGATGATGCCGATGTTACTGGAACATAGTTCATATTTTGAGTACCAAGGATTGAGCATTCACTGAGTTTTTAAACCAAGATTAAAGATTTATCCTAGGGTCCAGAGTTCAAATGGGAAGGAGAGCATTTCTACAGATGGAAGAACATATAGGAAGTTTGGGAAGGGCCAACACTGGGCCAAGGGGATGGTTCATGAGATAAGAGCTGAGCTACACAGATTCTCCAAATTAGAAGGGATTAGAAAATCATCTGGTCCAATCATCCTACTGATGCTTGAATCCTTTCTCATTCCTGCCAAGTCATCTCAACCCTTGAGTTAATGAATTATGGGTGGTGAATGGAACTGGACATTCAACAGAACCAGAGAAGTTTCCAGATGGTGCCTGAATCACAGAAACAATCTAAGAGCAAAAGACTAGGGGAAGAGGCTGTGATGCCTCACTCTGGGTAGACATTTGTCATCATAGTACATTTTTCAGAGCCTTTGTATATTTATTCAAAACTTTTTAGACCTTACCATTTCATAATAAAAAAAAAATGCTACTGTACCAGAGAATCAGCTTTAAGTACTTATTCCCCCAGGCATTTGCCTCCCACTATGAAATAAAGATTCGGTGCTGACTGGCAGGTGAGAAACAGTGACAGATGTGTGGCAGCTGGGCTGCTTCTTGGCTGTCCTGACTATGCATTTCAGGGCCCTTGAGACAACAGATATTTTCAAGGATCAGGAATCATGGGATCAAGACAAGGTTCTTTCCATTTTGATTTTGCAACCAAACCAAATGGCACTCAGTGTATTGCTGAATCCTCTGATTAGGGGGATGCCAACTTCTCTTAATCATCCTTTTCTCAGGCTGTCGTTTGACAGTTCTCTGCTTTCTTTTGCAGGTGCCAGGGGAGAGTGAGAAACAGTGGAAACCAGCCTTGGTTGTGCTGACAGAGAAAGATCTTTTAATCTACGACAGCATGCCACGGAGGAAGGAAGCCTGGTTCAGCCCAGTTCACACGTACCCTCTTCTTGCCACCAGGTAGCCATGACCTTGTGTTTGGTATGATGTGTTTGCAGGTGGATACTATTTTAATCAATTACAATTACTCAACGTGTTATATTACTGCTCACTATGGCAGCAGGGGCTGCAAGCTCCTTAAAAATATTGCCACACATTTTTAGCCACATCGATTAATGATCATTTATGGTCAAACATGAAGCAACAACACAGAGACAAAGAACAAAATACCCACCCATCATTAAGGAACGGTGACATCTGTGAGATGGTCCTCATGTGGGCACCTTCTTGGGTCTCCATCTCACTCCCTTTGAAATGAGCTAGACATATGTGTCTGTAGTCTTGAAGTTCAAGTAGAATCACCAAGCATGGCTCTTCACTTGGTGGCACAAAAGAATGCTATATGGAGATGCTCTACTGTGCTTTCTTAGGCTTGTTCAGCAGGAAATCTTGTAACAAGTTCTTTCTCAGTTACATGATGCTTCCTGTGGAAGTGTGGCTGCCAGGTTCTGTTTTTTAGGTCCTTCAATGCATATTTATTATTCATGTGAAATGCATCTTTAAAAAACATTTCATCGAGGTATTGACATGCAAAGGTATGTACATATTTAATGTATACAATTTGATAAATTTGGAGATAAATATACACCTATGAACCATCATCATAGTTGATACCATAGACAAACCCATCACCTCCAAAAATTTCCTCCTTCCCTCTATATTTTATCTTTTGTGATAACAACATGTAACATAAGATCTACCCTCTTAGCAACGTTTTAGGTATGTAATACCATGTTGTTAGCTATAGCTGCTATGCTGTATAATAGATCTTTAGAGCTTATTCATCTTGCATGACAGAAATTTGTGCCCTTTGGCCAACACCTCCCATTTCCCCCTCCCTACTGGAAACCACCATTCTACTCCCTGCTTTAAGAGTTTCATTATTATTATTTTTTATTGTTATTATTTTTAAAGACAAAGTTTCACCATGTTGGTCAGGCTGGTCTTGAACTCCCAACCTCAGGTGATCCGCCCGCCTTGGCCTCCAAAGTGCTTGGTGGCTTGAGCCACCACGCCCAGCCAAGAGTTTCATTGTTAGATTCCTCACATAAATGGGATCCTGCAGTGTTTGTCCTTACGTGTCTGGCATATTTCACTTAGCATAATGTTCTTCAGGTTCATCGATGTTGTCAAACATGGAAGGATTTCTTTATTTTTTAAAGCCGAATAATACTGGATTATCTGTAAATTCCACACTTTCTTTATCCATTCATCTATAGATGGACATTTGGAGTCATCATATTTCCTGACTTCAAAATTTATTATAAACCTATAATAATCAAAACCTTATGACACTGGCATAAAAATATATAGACCAGTAGAACAGATTGGAGAGCCCAGAAATAAATTCACCCATCTGTGGTCATCTGATTGTTGACAAGGGTGCCAAGAATACACAATGGAGAAAGGATATTCTCGTCAATAAATGGTGCTGGGAAAAATATGTTTTGCACATTCATATGCAAAACAATGAACCCTATTTTACACCATACACAAAAATCAACTCAAAATAGATTAAAGACTTAAAGGTAAGACCTGAAATGGTAAAACTTCCAGACGAAAACATAGGGAAAAATATTCTTGACATTGGCTTTGGCCATGATTTATTGTATATGACATCTATTGCACAGGAAACAAAAGTAAAAATAAATGAATGAAGCTACATCAAACTAGAAAGCTTTTGCATAGCAAAGAAAACAATCAACAAAATGGAAAGGTAACTTACGAAATGGGAGACCTCCTGTCTAATTAAAGGTTAATAGCCAAAATATATAAAGATTTACATTTCAATAGCAAAAAATAAATAAACCTGACTTTAAAAAAGGACCTGAACAAACATTTATCTAAAGAAGACATACAGATGTTCAACAGGCATATGAAAAAGTGTTTAACATCACTAATGATCTGAGAAATGCAATTCCAAACCACAAGGAGATACCATCTTACACCTGTTAGGATGGCTATTGTCAAAAAGACAAATAATAAACAAGTATTAGTTATCATTTGATAAGCAGGAACCCTTGTACACTATTGGTGGGAATGTAAAATGGAGAAAAGGAAATCCTTGTCTACTGTTTAATGTCAAATGATGCAGCCACTCTGGAAAACAGTATGGAGATTTCTCTAAAAATTAACAATAGAAGTATAATGTGAGCTAACAATCCCAATTCTGGGTTTATATTAAAGAGAATTGAAATTCAGGTCTTAAAGAGGTAGCTACACTCACATGTTCATTGCAACATTATTTACAGCAACCATGCCATGAAATACAGTTTTATTATTTATTTATTTATTTTTGAGACAGAGTCTTGCTCTGTTGCCAGGCTGGAGAGCAATGGTGCTATCTCGGCCCACTGCAACCTCTGCCTCCCAGGTTCAAGTGATTCTTCTGCCTCAGCCTACTGAGTAGCTGGGATTACAGGCATGCACCACCACGCCTGGCTAATTTTTGTGTTTTTGTGTTTTTTTGTTTTTTTTAGTAGAGACAGGGTTTCACCATGTTGGCCAGTCTGGTCTTGAACTCCTGACCTCAGGTGATCTGCCTGCCTTAGCCTCCCAAAGTGCTGGGATTACAGACATTTTCAGCCAGTGTGCCCAGCCTGAAATATAGTTTTAATGTGTTGTATCCTTGTCCCCTTCTTTGAAAGCTTATATCCCAAAAACAGAAATGAGTCAAACCTGAGTCTGGCTTTCAAGTAGCTGACGTTTCCCAGACCTGACTTCTGTTGCCAGCTCTTTTTGTATGTGCTTTATGACAGTGAGCTATTTATACCTGTATTTCTTTACCTGCAAGCTAGGCATGATAAAGTCATATTTGTGGCCTTCCTGGCATAGTGCCTGGCAATATTGTGCCCTCGAATGTCTGTTGAATGAATTATTGAACAATGTGAGACAAACGCTGGAAGGAGTTTGGTCAACAGACACAGCATAGTGGACAGAGGTTTTGGAGCATCTGACCTGAGCAAGATATAGACAGAAATAAGCTAGGTTCTCCATCCAGGAAGGACTGAGGTGCCAAACAGGTTATGGTCAAGGGTCAGCTGGCTGCAAGGAGGAGAATGAGACCCAGTAGCAGAGCGAGAAGTAACACAAGATTAAAACACCAGCAGTGAATAGAGCTGAAATTTCAGAAAAACCCTTGTTACTTCCGGTCGTGGTTGATAATGAAGACCCGCAGCAGGGGCGGGGCAGGGGGTTCGGGTTAAAGATGGAAATTACTGGCCCCAGAGGTGAATAGAGGTTTTCAGGGATAAGGAACCAGGCCTTGATCACTTTTAAAAAATAAAATTTAAAAGTAATTTAATATTTGAAGCTTTCAACCTTCAAAATGTTTGGCAGAATGGCTATTAAAGTACAGCTCTGTAATAAAACCTCAGTAATCATGCCCTGGTGCCCTGGCTCACTTCTGTAATCCCAGCACTTTGGGAGGCCAGGGAGGGTACATCACCTGAGGTCAGTCAGGAGTTCGAGACCAGCCTGGCCAACATGGCAAAACCCCATCTCTACTAAAAATACAAAAATTACTCGGGTGTGGTGGCGCACGCCTGTGGTCCCAGCTACTTGGGAGGCTGAGGCAGGAGAATTACTTGAGGCCAGAAGGCAGAGGTTGCAGTGAGCTGAGATTGTGCCACTGCACTCCAGCCTGGTGACAAAGTGGGACTCCATCTCAAAACAAAAACAAAAACCCAAAACCTCAATAATCATAATGCAAACACCCTTAACTACATACAAAGACTTAGGCTGTGCCTTGGGGCTTGGGGCCCATGAGAATGTAGCCTAGTTGCTGTTGCTTTCTGTACTTTGCATCCATAGTCCTCATCCATGGGGATTGTCTTCAGATTCTGAGACATTCCCACAATTGAAACCAAAGAAAGATTAGCCCACAGTCACTGGATCCCAGTTACTAAGAAGGAAAGTTCGACTCTTGCCTCTTGAAATGACGTTCAGAAACGAAAGTTGAAATAAGGTAGTTTCTGCAACTCTCAGGCAACGTGAAAATAAAATTTACCCTAGTACATAGCTTTTTTCTCATAGTTTCTGGGCATTATGAACCATGGGGGCTGCTTTTTCATTCATTCATTTGTCAATCAACATTTATGAGTCATCTACTATGTGCCAGGAGTTATAATTGGGGCAAGGGATAAAGAGGTGAAAAAATTCAAACATGTGAACCTGGCATGATCTGGAACAAAGTGTGTTGTTCCTTCATTACATGCAGGAACATGTAATGAACCACTTGCAGTAAAGACAACAAAAAATGCTAAGCTCTGCCTGGAGAGTGGTGGAGGACTCCTTGTGGCAGAGGTCCTGTTGAATTGAAGCCTGAGAGAGAACTCACCAGAAGAACAAGGGAGGGGAGCCTAGAGAGGGGCGTGGGCATTCTTGGCTTAGGGGAGATGCAAGCCCAGAGCTCATGCAGTGCTGCGTGGCCCAGTTAGAGCACCACATACAGCCCTGGAAAATGAGGGGAAATGAATTAGATACTCACTAAGTACCCAGCACGTGACACAAGTTACCGCCTACAACTCATGTATCCATTCTGCAAGGCCTGTGTTAGTGTGCCTGTTTTACAGTTTAGGCACCTGAGGCTCAGAAGAGTTCAGGAAATCATCCCAGGTGCTGTAGCTTCTGAGAGATGGAGGTGGGATTCCAGTTCTGGGACAGTGTGTCACTTGTATACCTGTGCTGTGGTACCACTGGGGGTTGGCACAGAGGTGGGAAATGGGGAGGAAGACTTTTCACTAGTGTACCCTTTTCTACCTTTTGAAATCGAAACTATGGGGAGCGGCAGGAGTCACTGGGGGTAATAAGAGTCATGGATGTGATCTGGGGAGATATTTTTACATTTGGCGTCAAACAACAAATGTCCAAGGAGCGACTGCTGAATTCAAACAATTTTACAGTGATTCTGATTCCATTGTAAAGAAAAATGAATAAATAAAAATAAAACCAAATTTCTGTGAGGATACAAAGTACCCAGCCACAGAAAGAGGTAAATTGCTCCCCAGGAGTCCCCCTCTTTTTTTTCTCAGCTTTCCTATTATGTAACCAGGTTTAGCCCTGGGACTCCAACCCCCTGGTAAGACAAGGAGACTGAGAAAGGCTCTGCCTTCTGTCTGGTTCTTCAGAAGCAGAGAAGCAATAAGGACGGCAGTGACAGTGAGTTCCTGAGCAAGTGCTCCCAGGAGAAACCTGGAAGGGAGGAGGGGAAGGACAGCCAAGAGAGAGGAGCCAAGGAGGCTAGGATTTCAGGCAAAGTCTCAGCCTCAGCCTGACCTTACAGGGGGTTTGACAGCTAGACTGCTTAGCGTGGGAGCCACTAGCCACATGTGGCTATTTAAAGTAACTAAATTTAAGTAAAATTTAAAATTCAGATCCTCAGCCTCCTTAGCCAGATTTCAAGTGACTACCATTTTGAACAGCACAGATCTAAAACATTCCCATCGCCACCAGAATTCTTTCAGACAGTACTTCCCTAGAGCATGTAAATGACCCCTTCCACGTTTTTCCCAACTCAGGCAAGTGACCGGACTTGTGCATTCCTACAGCAGTCCACAGACAGCTGAGGCTGCCTAGAGAGATGTCATCTCACAGGTTCTTCAGGCTTCTGCACAAGCAGGAAAGTCCTAAGTGTGATTTCTTAAAAGCAAAGGCCCCAGGAGGGAAGGGTATGCGGAAACAGTAAATGGGACCTGAAGAGGTTTGAGTGGGGCACCGAAAGTGTCTGTTACAGGTTCACAAGTGACAGAGATGCCAGGTCCGAACTGAGAGTAAAGCAGATGAACAGCCTAAACCCATAAGCCTGCATCCAATATGCAAACAGGAAATGGAAAACTCTTCAGTGCGTCACTGTGGTCATTTAGAACAGAAGATGCGGGCTGGGTGGGGTGGCTCACATCTGTAATCTCGGCACTTCGGGAGGCCGAGGTGGGCAGATCACCTGAAGTCAGGAGTTCAAGACCAGCCTGGCCAACACAGTGGAACCCTGTCTCTACTAAAAATACAAAAAATTAGCCAGGCATGGTGGTGAGTGCCTGTCATCCCAGCTAGTCAGGAGGCTGAGGCACGAGAATAGCTTGAACCTGAGAGGTAACGGTTGCAGTGGGCTGAGATCACACCACAACACCCCAGCCTAGGGAACAGAGCAAGATTCTCTCAACAATAAATAAATTAAATAAATAAATAAATAAATAAAAAAAAAAAAAAAAATTCAGTGTCTACAATGCAATCATAAACAACCAATTGCAATAGTTGTTCCCTGGACTCTGCCCCTCTCCCAAATTACCCAGCCTAACTCCTGAACTGCAAGAGGAAATCTTAACTCTGTGTATATATTAGCCCTATGAGGAATGATACAATTAGCCCTGTAAGGATTGCCTGGTAGCCAATAAGGCAGAGTATGTCCAAGATCTTAGGGGGCACTGGTCATTCATTCTCACTCTATCCCCTTGAAGTAGTAGGTGCGCTTTTGCCCGCTCCTGGGAAGCAGCCTGGAAATGACAGAGCTGGGAGTTTCTTTCCTTGTCTTCCTTTCTCATCTCCCTCTTTCAGAATCCCTGTCTGAAACACACTCAGCGGAATGCCATTATCTCCAAACTCCAAAGCCAAAGGAAAATGTACTTTGGTTATATATGTATTTTTTTGTTTGTTTGTTTTGTTTTGTTTTTGTTTTTTTTTTGAGACAGAGTCTCGCTCTGTTGCCAGGCCGGAGTGAAGTGGTGTGATCTCGGCTCACTGCAACCTCCACCTCCTGGGTTCAAGCGATTCTTCTGCCTCAGCTTCCCAAGTAGCTGGGAGTACAGTCATGTACCACCACATCCTGCTAATTTTTGTATTTTTAGTAGAGATGGGGTTTCACCATGTTGGCCAGGCTGGTCTCAAACTCCTGACCTGGGTCCAGAAAA
>NW_016107383.1:6646447-6660987 GCF_001604975.1 Cebus imitator | reverse complement strand
AGATTAACCCTGTAATGAAGTAGTTGCTGGCCCTTATCCGGCATAGATCAAGACCAAGTGCTTTATGTGGATTCTATCAGGATATGCAAACCTTGCCCAGCATGAGAATTACCTGGCTGTTTATTAAGGTTCAGGTCTTCAGAACCCTGCCTTGGATATTCTGGTTTAGGCTGGGGTTGTGGGTGAGGAGAATGTGCTTTTAACAAGCATCAGGAAAATGTTTCTCAGGGTTACTACATTCAACCCTCACAACTCCATATGGTTAAGGTTTTATTCCTATTTCACATATCAGTTAACTGAGGAACTAAGTAGTTAAAGTAGTTACCCACAGTCATGCAACAGTAACAGTAAGAGGTGGACCTGAGATTCTGTTTCTACCTTCTGATTCTAATCCACTGTTCTACGCAGCTTCCTAAGAGCACGTCCTTATTTCCTAGAGTTTCAATGGCTCTTGGAATTTGCTGAGTGTATCATATTGAAGTTTCCTCTCCTGACAAATAAATCATACAATAGGTAGCCTGCTATTCTAGCTAACAATCAAGGGAATTGTTACCCCTAATCACACTGAGTGAGGACAGAGTTGTGGATAGAATCAGAGACCTAGCGTTTCTGGCTTACCCAGCAGCAGGAACAGCATCTGGGACTGTTAAACAAGCAGATTTTCAACTCTACTCCTGACCAGCTGAATCAGAAACTCAGGCGATGGGCCCGGTCCATCTTTGATTTTAACAAGCCTCCAGGTGTTTCTGACGCGGGCTACAGTTTGAGAAGTATTGATTTAGAAGATTGTGCGCGGCTGCCTCCCATCTTCTCAGGGGTTTGTGGTGCATCCAAATCTATTTGGGGCTGCTATAACAAAATACCTTCGCCTGGGTAATTTATAAATAATAGAGATGTAGTTCTCACAGCTCTGGAGATTGGAAGGTCCAAGATCAAGATGCCAGCAGATTTGGTGTCTGTGAAGTCATGTTCTTGGCTCCATAGATGGTGCCTGTTGCTGTGTTCTCACATGGGAGGACGGGCAAAAGGGGACCAACGGACTCCCCAAGCCCAAGACTGAGTCTCGCTCTCGTTGCCCAGGCTGGAGTACAATGGTGTGATCATGGCTCACTGCAACCTCTGACTCCCAGGTTCAAGCAATTCTCCTACCTCAGCCTCCCAAGTAGCTGGGATTACAGGTGTGTGCCTCCACACCCAGCTAATTTTTTTTGTATTTTTCATAGAGACAGGGTTTCACCATGCTGGTCAGGCTGGTCTTGAACTCCTGACCTCAAGCAATCCACCCGCCTTGGCCTGCCAAGTGCTGAGATTACAGGCAAGAACCACCGTGCCCAGCCAGCCTTATTTTTCATAAATACACGTAGTAGGACCAAATGACTGTCAGTCCCCTTTCTCTTCCCTGTAACAGTGCTAGGCAGCTTTGTTCAGTGTTTTCTCTAGCACGAGAGGGAATGGCCAGGACTATAGCCAGTAGGAAACAGGTTTCTTCTAAATCAAGTTATTCCCTCAAAGAGTTCATAGTTGATTTGCTTCTTTGCTGGCGTTTTTCTTTTTAGGCCCAGGCACATCTAATTTATGTTTTTCTGGAAGATAAAAATTTGATTGTGTTTCATAGAAGTGGCACCAGAAATGCTCACAACATGGCCTTGGTGTCAACTGCCATGCAGAGATGTTTATGAGCAGTCATCTCTCCTCTCCCATTGCCAAACTTTAATGGTGCCCCTGTGAGTCCATTGATGGTACAATTTATAGCAGTGCGCTCGGGAAGTTTGCAAACATGTTGTAATTTTAGCGATTCTCAACCTTCAGCTTTTTATGAGTCCTTGGGAAAACATTTTTTGCTTAGCCAAAGTTTATTTGATATTGCTGAACATTAAAAAAAAAAAAAAAAAAAGGTACTCTCGCTTGTATGGAGTAAGAGTGTTGGTTTTTTTGGTCACTGTTGTCATAATTGGCAAATAAGATGGGTCTACAGAGAGTGAGGATTAAGGTCACATTATTTCTGGAGTTATAGAGAAAACTTAACCCAGAAATTCTGCATACCTAGTCCCAGTGGCTGGTGGGAACACAGAGCTTGTAAAAAGTGACGCCGCTCTGAGCCCAGTTTATTGTCCCACGGGCTTGAGAGACGGATGTGGGGTTGCCTTGAAAGGACAAGTAAAGAATGTGCACTTCCCTACCCACAGACCGCTTGGGAGCCAGGCATGCCAAGCATTTCTGCCAAACTTGATGGGTCATCCTTGGTGCCTAAGCAACTAACCATTTCTAAGTGTTCAAAGTAGTTGCTGCCTCAGGCCAACCTCAGAAATTTTAGGAACTCTTTTCACTAGAAAGTTTGGCCAATTGCATTTGGCAAACATTAAATTACAATCAGCCTGTGGTTTCCATGCTAACCCTGGGAGGCATCCTCACTCTTGGAGAGAATATGGGGCATATTTTATGGGCATTGCCTGGGGTGGCATGAAGAAATTTACATGCCCAAGAATCTACACACCGTCAAACTGAAAAGTGTGGGGTTTGCCTTCCACACCCAGCCATCCCATTTGTCTCCATATACCTCGTGGTCTTCCTAGTGTCTGGCCTCCTGTCCTACCCTCCTGCCAAGCAGGAGCCCCTCAGGAGTGGTGGGCAGGAGATAAGCTCAGTGAGGAGATCCATGGACTTTGAAATCAGACAAACCAGGAGTTGAATCCTAAGACCTCTACTTGCTATGCGATCTTGGGCAAAATACCAGTCTCTCAGAATCAGGGTCTCCTCATCTGAACAAAGGGGGCGGTAGTGTCTTCTATTTTATACAGTGATTGATAGGACTGATTGAGATAGCATATGCACATATTAAGCATATAACTGAGATATAAGTGATTGATAAGTGTTAGCAATTGTTCAAGACCAGAGGAAATAATTGAAATTAAAGTAAGTAATTTGACATATTTGAATCTGCAAGTAACGCTGCATTTTATCTGGGAATCGTAGTGTCTTAAATCATAGTAATTGAGCTCTAAGGACTGAGGTTAATGAAATTGTTGGCTGTTTGGAGAGGCTGGGGAGGGTCGGATGCAGTCAGGAGACTGGACACCTTAGCACACACAATAGAGCTAGCTCTAGATGCCACTCGTAACAGCTCCACAGATAGGAGGCCTGCAAATGGCTTCCTCTTTGGAGCAGGAATGTTCATTTCAGTTAGAGAAACTCAATGGGCTCCTGTTAGTGGCCAACATTGTAGCCAGGGCTGATGGCAGGAGAATTTCTGAAAGCAGGATGAAAGAGAGGAAAAGCCAAGTGTTATGACAGCTGCATGTTCAGGTTATTTGCCCATGGCTTCCATTTTCCAGTAAAGTAGGACTGATTTTAGTCATTACCATACATGGAGACATTCTTGAAGGTCTTTTTATACTACGCATTCTACATACACAATGGGACATATGTTGAACGAATTAAAGCATAGACAAGAATATATATGAGTTAATTAGAAGGTTCAAAAAAATTATTTAAAAAGTATAGCTCCAAGAATGCTAAATAATAAAAAGACCGTTAACCTCAAAGGACAGATTTCCCAAGACATGACTGGACTGTTGTGACATGAGAATGTCCATCAGATTATAATTCTTGTTTACCTCTGGAGAAGAGCAGCAAAGGGATAAGTTAAACTGATGGATAATCTGAAGTCTGCATTATACTCTTTTCCTTCAGTTTCTTTGGTTGTCGTTGTTGAGACAGAGTCTCACTCTGTCGCTCAAGCTGGAGTGCAGTGGCACGATCTGAGCTCACTGCAACCTGATCCTCCTGGGTTCGAGTGATCCTCAGCCTCCTGAGTAGCTGGGATTACAGGCATGTGCCACCACACCCTTCTGACTTTTGTTATTTTAGTAGAGACAGGGTTTCACCATGTTGGCCAGGCTGGTCTCGAACTCCGGACCTCAAGTGATCCACCCGTCTTGGCCTCCCAAAATGCTGGATGACAGGCATGAGCCACCGTGCCCAGCCTCTTTTTTTTTTTTTTCTGTTTCTTTCCTATCTATAGTTGGTGAACTGGAGTTTGGCCCTTTTTGTGTATGATAGAAAGAGTATGGACTCTGTAGTCATATAGCCCTGGGTTAAAATTCTTGACACTAACTGTGGGATCCTGAGCAGCTACTTCACTGCATAGAACCATGAATTCCTTGTTTATAAAGTGGAGCTCATAATACCACTTTCAAAGAAGCGCTGTGGAAATTAAATGTGATGATACATCCACACAACCTTTCACGTGGTGAACATCCACTTTCCTCTGTCCATAATAGTACCGGTAGATGGCCGTGGCAGGTCACGAGGCCATGGAGAAGGGTATGGAGGACAGTCACTTGTCTCTGGAAATCTACCTGGATAATGCCACTGAATAGTTAGGAATTGACTCCAAGCTGTTCTGCTGCTTATTCACCTGTACTAAGTTGCTCGTTTCTTATAGTCAATGTCCCTCAATATCAACTTTCTGAAACATGGACCTTCCCTGACTTTCACCACAGACTTTCCTTTTATGTTAAGATAAAAGGAGTTTACTTATTTATTTATTCATTCATTTATTTTTTAGACGAAGTCTCGCTCTGTCACCCAGGCTGGAGTGTGGTGGCGGGATCTGGGCTCACTGCATCTCCCGAGTTCAAGCGATTCTCCTGCCTCAGCCTCACAAGTAGCTGGGATCTACACCTGACTCATTTTTGTATTTTTAGTAGAGACAGGGTTTCGCCATATTGGCCAGGCTGGTCTCGAACTCCTGACCTCAGGTGATCCACCTGCCTGGGCCTCCCAAAGTGCTGGGATTACAAGCATGAGCCACCATGCTCCACCTAGATGAAGTGGGTTCAGAAGATATAAATGAGGCAACTTATTGGCTATTCCTAGCTGGGGGAAATGATGCAGGGGTGTAGAGAGTGTTCCTAGGAAGCCTCTCTTACCTGACAGTTTGGTTCTTGTTAGTGATTCTTTGACCCTCACTACTTTCCTGAAGGGTCTGTTGACTCCCAGGCTCCCTTAGGTGTGGCCAATGGATGAAACTACTTGAAATTGCCAGAACCATGTAAGGGATGTGGCCAGTTGCTTTTTTTTTTTTTTTTTTTTTTTTTTTTTTGTTGTGTTTTTTTTTTTTTTTTTTTTTTTTCCACATGGGGTTTTTTTCCATCAAAACATTTTTTTTCTTTTTTTTGGTGGGGGGGACTTGCATTGTGGCATCTGCTGGGAGATGCTAATTACAGCAATTAAGTAAAATGAGGATGTAATATTGCTTAGCAACCCAGTTACCTAATATGTAATTTTACTAATTTGGCTGAATCTGTGTGTTGTAACTGTTTGCGTTTTAATTAAGGATATTAATAATAATGTTTTTGTATGGAACATTTTATGCAACATTCTCTGATACCGCTCCAGAATTAAATAATGCATAAGCATTTCTTGAAAGACAGGTTTTTGGGGATTTTGTTTTGTTTGGTTCAAAACTAGTCAGGCTCAGGGCATATCTGAAGATCCAGAAACAATATGCAATCTGATATGTCAGTTGTCAGTGGAAAGAGAAACACTTGGCCTCATGTTCTGCAGGAATGAGTTCCCCAAAGTCTTGGACAAAGATTTGACCCAAAAGTGGTCCTAGAATGCAGCCAGCTTGAGCCTCATGGAATTCACCACTTTGGGCATTTAAAGTAATTTAAAGACATTGTATAATTTCCTTTTATCTTACTTAGGTACCCATTTATGTACAAGTCTTTAAATTGGATCCATGCTGGCCATAAATGTGCAGTCTTAGCAACTTTCACTTTTTTGAAAAAATAGGTAACTTCTTTATTTTATTTTATTTTTTTTTCCCACCCCCCACCGTCCCTCTCCTATTTCCCCCCAACTGACCCCAGTGTGTAGTGCTCCCCTCCCTGTGTCCATGTGTTCTCATTGTTCAACACCCGCCTATGAGTGAGAACATGCGGTGTTTGATCTTCTGCTCTTCTGTCAGTTTGCTGAGAATGATGGTTTCCAGGTTCATCCATGTCCCTACAAAGGACCCAAACTCATCGTTTTTGATGGCTGCATAATATTCCATGGTGTATATGTGAAAATAGGCAACTTCTATCCTCCAGACCAAAAGAAGATAACTCCACCTCCCCAAACAACCAAGTTACTACTGAAAACACCAGTCACCAAAGATAGATTTAAAGGAAGAAGCAATAAATAGATGTTAGACTGTTCTCATAAAACATCTAATCCCAGTTAAGATCACTTTTTTTAAAAGGCTGAATTAATCCGGAAATTAGCATGTAGTGGACATAAATCCAAGTCCTTTAGATTTAGCATTAGCTACTGCTTTGTGTGGTTGAGGGGCTGAGAGTGGGAGAGGAGTCACAGAGTAATTAATCACAAACTTCTTAAGAAAGTGTTCTCTTTGCATTCTAGCTATTCATTTAGTCATTCTTTAACAAATACTGAGCGCCTGCTATGTGCCTAAAACTGTTCTAGGTGCTAGGTGTACAGCAGGAAATAATCAAATAAAAATTTCTACCCCAGTCAAACTTATGTTCTAATGATAATAATGGCTATTACTGTGAATTCTGTGCCAAGCACTGCTCCACGCAATATTCATTTATTAACTTATTTAATTTTCACAACACCACCAGGAGGTGACCATATTATTATCCCCAGATTGCAGTTGAGGAAGCTAAGGCATGGAAAGTGTAAGAAACTTGCCAAGGTCACATAATGAGTAGTAGAGCTGGGATTTGAATTCAGCTATCTGAATGTCTGCTCTACCTTCTCCTACCCACGGCTTCATTCAGTGGCCCCTCTTTGATGATATTAATCGGTCCTATTTATTTTTTCACTTATTCAAACTCCTGGCTAATAGGAAATGTAAAACATTTCTGGGATTTATAGCTTTGCTTCCAACCAGGAGAATGTGTTTCTAAATTTTGTACCTAACCAGTTTTGTAAGGAACAAAGCATGTCCTTGGGTTTCTCAAGCAGTTTCAGATAATATTTAGAAATTGGGTGTGAATTGCAGCTTGAAAGCCCATCCCAGGGTGCCAGTATTTTTTTCTAGCTGGGTAAGAAAGTTATCTGCTCTTGGGAGACAGCATTTTCTTGGTTGCCATAGTTTAGTTCGTGCCTCAGATAAGAGACAGATGGTCATATTTTTAAGGATACACAAATAGCTTCAAATGTAAAATAATTGAAATATAAATAATAGCTATTTTGGAGTCCCCCTGAGACTGCAGATCAGGATGGCTCTTTGGGAAGAATCTTGGAAGAAATGCCAAAAGGCTGTTCCTGGCAGAATGGAAAAAAGCCAGGCAGACAAGAGTTTAGCCTTGCCTTTTCAAATGTCCAAATGATGATTTTTGAAATCTTAATGTCCAGCGGACATTTACTGGGCACTTAGTTCCCAGAATCTGGCTTCAGTAATGTGTTTCCAAGTGTGATCTACAAATAAAAAGCATGTTAGGAGGCCATTTCACTGGCCCTGAATGTCAGAGTATTTCAACATTTTTTTTGTGTTGTGTGTTTGCCTATGTGTGTGTATACTTTCCTTTGCAAAACTGAATTCACATCTTAAAAACTTTTTGAACAAGTATTCATGCAGTTACCCAGCTAATATTTATGGACACCTACCATGTGCTGGATACGAGGGAGTTAAAGAGAGAGGAGACCAGGCTCCTACCCTGAAAGAGAGCAAGGTCTAGTAAGGGAGATCAGGTGTTGATTATGCAACAGTAGGGTAAATGGATTGATAATGATGTGTGGGAATCCAGAGGAGGAATACCTACCTCCAGAAGGAGATCAAAGAGGAGATCAGATGGCAAATGGTCTTGAGCTCCAGTAGATCACTGTGCTGTCAACAGAAATTTGTTTTCCCAGGAGCTATCAACATTGATACATGAGCAACAACCCCTACAGAGTGAGCATCCAGGAACTCCTGTTGGCTGCCAGCTTAGGCAACCTCAGACTTCCTGGAAGGACACTTACTTCATCTTGACTCTCAAGAAGAAAGACATCTGCTCCAAGTATAGTTTTATCTCCTAGATTGGCCAAGGTCCAGGGATGGCTTTGATGAAAACATGGGCTTTTGAGAGGAGAATACTCTTTAACACCCTTGGGAAGTCAATCACTAACCCATGGTTGAACACTTCCGTAGATAGTGCAAACATTTATGCTTACCCTTTCTTCCTTTCCATTCCTCACACAAAATCTTTTTTTCTCCAGACAAATTCACGTTGTCTTTGGTATTGTTAGGAAACACTTCTGTATTTAGACCCTCAATTTTCCATCTAAATGACTATTTCTTTTGAATACTCTTTTGACTTCCAGTATACACTTCCTCTCCTTTGCAGTGGACATGGCCCTTTGGGGATCCTGGTGTCACTTAACTTAGAACTCAGGTATTGGATTCTTAAGATCTTTAAGACCTTATGCAATATGGCTGTAGCTTACCTGGAGTCTGACATGCCTGTGAGCCATCTGAGTGGAGATGATCAGTGAGCGGGCTATTGGATAGATAGTATCCAACACTGTATATCCAATATTATTTATTGGCTGGGAGTTGGTTATATGCCAATGCCAATTAATCTCAAGAGAAATATTTCACAGAGCATTTATAAACTGTATTATTCCACCAGTTTTCTCTATTTCTTTCTGGAGGTGCTACTCCTATTGCCCTGGTGGCTCACATAACAAAAGAGAAAGGATCTTAATCTTATTTTGTCCAATGGCCTTGATTCGTCTTTGCAATGCCATGATTTGTATAGCAATCAGCTGTCTGTTCAGTCTTCACAAGGTAGTATAGTGGTGAATGTCCACATTCCTGTTTCATCCCCAACTTATTACTGTTGATAATCAGAAGCAATTCGTTGGGAATGATATAAAGAATAAGTGAAATCTATTATTTCCAACACTTTGATAGGGATGAAATAACAAATATGTTGATAAACGTGTGATTCCCTCTTTGTCTTTGTGTCATAATCATTGATTTCCATTTTTAAGGAATTGCTTTTCCTGAAAGTTCAGATTCATTCTCTGGAGGAAGATCTTTATAATGATCAGGTTGCTCCAGTGAGGAGGAATAATTTTCCATCCATCCACCCTACCTGGTTCATATTCTTTGCTTGTCATCTACCAGAGGCTGGTTCTGACTCTCTTCCATAATCCAGCAATGAGTCTCCCAAAAACTGGTGCTCAACTTGGAGTAAAGAAGCCATGGGAATTAGGAGGGGAGACAGTATTTCTCCTTTTAAACTGTGTCTCCTTGAGGCTTAACCCATGCCCGTTCTGTTCACACTGTACCTAGACTTGAGTTTGTGTCGAGGGGGTGCTTATTAGTCTATTAAGGCTACCATAACAAAATACCACAGGCTGGGTGGCCTCAACAACAGAAATTTAGTTCTCACAGTCCGAGTTCAAGGTTCAGTCAGGATTGGCTTCTCAATGAGGACTGTCTTCCTGGCTTGGAGATGGCCACCCTCCTTCTGTGTCCTCACATGGACTTCCCTTTGTGAGTGCACGGAGGGAGAGAGATCTTTGGTTTCTCTTTCTCTTCTTATATGAACATGGTTCCACTGGATTGATGCCCCACTCTTAGGACCCCCTCACTGAACCCGTATTACTTCCTTGTAGGTCCTGTTGATATGGAGGTTAAGAAGGAATTATTTAGGCAGATAACAAGGGCATGGAAGTCCTCAGTAAGGCTTTTCTTTTAATGAAAAGAAGCCCCAAATCATTTTCTAACAAAGAGTAGCCTGTAAGTTGAGCTGCAGACATAAGCAAGCTGGGAGCTTGCAGCAGGGAATGCCAGCAGGAACTACAGAGTAGACATTTTCAAGATGACGGCTCCATCTTCCCTTCTCTGCCAGCCACGTGTACCGCAAGAAGCAGACAAGATGGCACCGATCAACTGGAAAGCCTGTTTGCATAAGGTTAGGGTCGGGCAACCAGCCCTTCCCGGCACTGTGTAAAAGTCATACGTGGTCGAACCAGTCTGTGAACCCTGCCTAAATCAGATGCCACCTTCTCAAAGCGGACTACAAAATTCAGCTCATTGGCTGCCATCCGCTCCTTTATTCTCCAAGACCCCTTTCTCTATAGAGGAAGCTGTTTCTCTTTCTCTTCTCTTCTACCTATTAAACCTCCACACCTAAATTCCTGGTGTATGTCTATTTCCTAAACTTTCCTGGCGTGGGACAGTGAACCCCAAATGATATACCCCAGACAAGGTAACCACTTCACTGTTTCCAAATACTGTCATACTGGGCTTCAACATATGAATTTTATGAGGACAAATTCAGTCCATAACTGTGCTCCAAAAATATTTGTTGAGTATATCAGTTGGCGAATGAAGAAATCTTTATTGATTGACTGACTGGGTGACTGACTGACTGGATGAATGAATGAATGAATTAGTGAGTGATTTTTGGTGTTCTTTTGTAAGTAAAGGAGAAAGACTTGAACAAAGTAAGAAGCTTCTCTGTGACCCCTTAGAATACCCCTGAGTCCAAAAAGAACTTCAGCTGGCAGGCCTCAGCATCTCTGCTATCTCCTTTGCTGGAGGCCAGTGTGACAGTGTAAGGGATTAATGAGGCCATGGGTGTAGGTTTCATCCCATGTGGCTCAGTTAACTTCATTCTGAGAAAGGCTATTCCATAGCTATAGCCTGTGGGCATTTGGTGTTAGACCTGAAACACTTCTAATATTCAACAATGAAATAAATGTGAGTTACACATGAATTTAATAAAGATGAATAAAAACAAGTAAAATAATTATTTACCCAATTTTTGGGGACTCAGTGACAGAATCAGTGACTCAGTCGTAGTGGTGGTGGTTTCATTAAGGAATAAATGTTTGCACAGTGAAAACCATAAGGAGCACCCCTTCCCACCACGCAGGTCAAAACCAATCACAAATGAGGCAGGCTTACTGAGCGCTTTCAGCTAACACTCATTGTTGTGCATCTGGATGATTATTGTAGCTGTCATGATTTTTTATTTGACAAATTTTTATGCATTAATTCATCTATTTTCCAACTCACTATTCCAGTTCAGAGTCAAGGGTGCCCAGATGGATCCTGTTCCAGCAGCTCAAGGCACAAAGTGGGAACCAACCCTGGACAGATACCACCCATCACTGGGCATCCTCACATCCACATTCACAGTCACCCCAGGACCACGTAGACACACCATTTCACCTAACGGAAACACCTTTGGGATGCAGGAGGAAACTGGAGTTGCCAGAGAAAACCCAAGCAGTCATGGGGAGAATGTGCCAATTCCACACAGACAGTGGCCCTGCCGGGAATTGATGTCATTTCTCATTAATGTTATAATAAAATGATGTTAATGGAATGACATTATTTGAGGAACTGTTGTGTATGTTTCTCAGATTTTTTTTTTTTTTTTTTTTGAGACGGAGTCTTACTCTGTTGCCCAGGCTGGACAGCAGTGGCACGATCTCAGCTCACTGTAATCTCTGCCTCCCGAGTAGCTGGGACTACAGACACGTGCCAGCACACCTGGCTATTTTTTTTTATTTTTAGTAGAGACGGGGTTTCACCATACTGGTTGGGCTGGTCTTGAACTCCTAACCTCAGGTTACCCACCAGCCTAGGCCTCCCAAAGTGCTGAAATTATGGGGGTGAGTCACCACGCCTGGCCTCTTAGAGAAAATTTTAAGATTTTTTTTTGAAAAGAAGAAATAAAATCACCCATAAAATTGCTCTACATTTTAATGGATTTGCTTTCAAGCTTTTCTTTAACATCCTTGAATTACATTTCCAGAACTTTTCCATAATACAGATGCATTTTCTCAAATTGACACGTAGTATTTGTAAGATAATTTCAAGATGTGTAACACTGCATCCAGAGGACATACACTACACACATAGGTATACAGCAGATAGATGATGTATTCCACTTGAGTCTGATTGGGAAAAAGTATATTTTTATCACAGTATACCCACTACATAGTGAAGAGACAATTTGCTTTATCTCAGAGTTTACATAGACTACTGTATATTTCATTAAGCCAATACCAGCATAGCCAAGAAGACACATAATTCAACATGCCTGCTATTCCTCAGATGGCAACTCAAGGTTCTTTAATATAAATATTAGAGAATTTACACTTGGTTAGTTGAAAAACCAATTTTCCTCTTCCCTCTTTTTATTACTCAATGAGAGTTTTATGATGAGATGAATAACACAGAACACCAATAGTCCTTCCTCTAAAGCAGGAGTCCCCAAGCCCCAGGCCGTGGACCTGTAGTAGTTTGTGGCCTGTTGGGAACTGGACTGCACAGCAGGAGGTGAGCAGCTAGCAATCAAAGCTTCATCTGTATTACAGCACTCCCCATTGCTCACATTACCGCCTGAGCTCTGCCTCCTGTCAGATCAGCAGCATTAGACTCACGAAGGAGTGTGAACCCTATCACTCCTTATGAGAATCTAATACCTGATGATCTGTCACTATTTCCCATCACCTCCAGATGGGCCCATCTAGTTGCAGGAAAACAAGCTCAGCACTCCCACTGATTCTGCATTATGTCGAGTTGTATAATGATTTCATTATATATTACAGTGTAATAATAATAGCAGTAAAGTGCACAATAAATGTAATGCGCTTGAATCATCCCAAAACGATCTTCCCTTTCACCTCCCACCAATCCCCAATTCCTCTCCCCATCTCATGGAAAAATTGTCTTCCATGAAATCAATCCCTGGTGCCAAAAAGGTTGGCACTGCTGCCCTAAAAGCTTTCTTTGGTCAGGTTAGGCAGCTCATGCCTGTAATCCCAGCACTTTAGGAGGCTGAAGCAGGCAGATCACCTGAGGTCAGGAGTTCGCAAACAGCCTGACCAATATGATGAAACCCCATCTCTACTAAAAATACAAAAATGAGCTGGGCGTGGTGGCACGTGCCTGTAACCCCAGCTACTTGGAGGCTGAGACAGGAGAATTACTTGAACCCAAGAGATGGAGGTTGCAGTGAGCCGAGATCACACCACTGCACTCCAGCCTGGGTGACAGAGCAAGACTCTATCTAAATAAATAAATAAATAAATAAAAGCCTTCTTCATCATCACTTCTCAAACACACTGGACTTCCCCATCAAGCACCCCCTGTTCAGGGTATCGGTCAGCCTGGTTCCAGGTTTTCTCAGACCTCCTTCCTTTCTCTTAGTAATTCCATTCCTTGTACCCTGAGCTACCAAATGTAGATTTTCTAACAAATTGCTTTTTCCCAGACGATTCAATTTTATAGTCACCTGGAGAAAAATTAATAGTGGTAGGAAATTCACAGAAACTCCTAGAATTCTCCATGAGAGTGGCATATCTTTTTCTCACTTTGCTTCTGCCTCTACAATATATTCATGCTAGCTCTGGACTGTGACAGAGTTGATGTCTTCTGGATGGAAATTTAGGGTATGGAAAGTAAGAACAAGTTAGGCCAGGGAAGGAAGGAGGGAACCAGGTTTTACTGAATGCTGACTATCATGTGCTAAATACTGAACAAAGTGCTCTGTATATTTTACTATATTTAATCCTAATCCTATGGGGTAGGTATTATTATTGTTATTATTAATTATTATTATTATTATTATTATTTTGAGGCAGAGTCTCATTCCATCGCCAGGTGCCAGGCTGGAGTGCAGTGGCACAATCTCGGCTCACTGCAACCTCCACCTCCTGAGTTCAAGCAATTCTCCCGCCTTGGCCTTCCGAGTAGCTGGGACTACAGGTGCGGGCCACCACGCCCAGCTAATTTTTGTATTTTTAGTAGAGATGGGGTTTCACCATGTTGTCCAGGATGGTCTCCATCTCTTGACCTTGTGATCTGCCCACCTCGGCCTCCCAAAGTGCTGGGATTACAGGTGTGAGTCACCACGCCCGGCCTTTGGTATTATATTTTTTAAACGAGGAACCTAAGGGTAGGGGTAAGGAATGGAAATAATACTTACTGAGTACAAACCAGATCCTTGTTTCTGTGCTAGGTACAGGGCATAGATTATTTAATCTTCACAACATGACTTTACTTTTTAAGAAGTTTAAAAGTTCTTTAAAAGTTTAACAAATGTCAGACAGAATGGGGTTCTGATACAGCTTTGTATGCCGCCCAAACCTATGTCCTTTTTCAGTTAAACATGCAGCCTGCCAGCTGTGCTCAACTGATACAGATGTTAAAATTTTAAAAAGGTAGGGCGAGCTATTTAATTTCTTAAAGCAATGAAAGCTTAAACACTTTGAAGCATAAAAACACTTTTTTGGAATACACTTTTGAGCAAATAAGAAAATACAATATACATTCTTGCTTCCTGTAGATACCTTTTCTTAGTGAATTTTTACCTGACCCTCAATCACTTTAAAGTCTGTGCTAGGCTTCAGAGAAATTCCTTCTGTTTTGTTTGTTTGTTTGTTTTGAGATAGAGTTTTGCTCTTATTACCCAGGCTGGAGTGCAATGGTGCGATCTTAGCTCACCGCAACCTCCGCCTCCTGGGTTCAGGCAATTCTCCTGCCTCAGCCTCCTGAGTAGCTGGGATTACAGGCA
>NW_016107383.1:6590885-6644932 GCF_001604975.1 Cebus imitator | reverse complement strand
AAAAAAAAAAAAAAATATTTACTGTGAAAGTCACATTTTATGCTGAGTGTAAGTTCAAACGTCAGTGTGAAAATCTTGTGTGGCCAAAATCTGTCTTGAAAAATCTGCCCTAAGGTGCACTTCCATACCGCTTCCTACGAAGTCAGCATTGCCTGTTCTTCCTTGAGCTTTATCCGATACACCCCTGGCTTTTGCTTCAATTGAATTCCACCTTGTTTGTTTGCATTTAGGGGCTACACGCATGAAAACTTGCACACCCAGAAGTGCATTCAATGCAGCCAGATGTTCCAAACTACAAGAGACACAAGAGAATGAAGTCTAACCCAGGAAGTAATAGATTCTCAGTCTCATTTCATGTTTGTGCTGGAACATGCAGAAGCTCAGGAAAGGAATGCTGGAGAGAATTTTATACAGTATTTAAATTCTTTTCTCCCTCACCTTTACTTATTTTTCTTTTCTTATAGTTGAATTTGCACAAATTAAAGTCATCTTATTGAACTCCCTGGCATATCCGTCCAGATGCCCAGCTCATGGGTGCTGTCTTAACCTCATGCTACCCTTGGAGAGGAGATGGCAGAACAGCAGGGTATAGTGGAGCGCTTTGATCCCAGACCAGAAAAATGAGAGCAAATCACCAATTTGGGTCTTACACAAGGTGATATACCAGGTGAATAAACTAGTCTCCATTTTGATGATCTCTCTTTCTGTCTCCAGGCTGGTCCATTCAGGTCCAGGGAAGGGATCACCCCAGGCTGGTGTAGATCTGTCCTTTGCAACGCGAACTGGTACCAGGCAAGGGATCGAAACCCATCTCTTCAGAGCAGAGACCAGCAGGGACCTCTCCCACTGGACAAGGAGCATAGTACAGGGTTGCCACAATTCTGCTGAACTCATCGCGGAAATCAGCACCGGTGAGTACTGCCGTGGACCACCAAGGGCGCGCTGTTACAGGAAGACGAAACTTCTGCTCCACCCAGGCCTTAAAGCAATTTTCATCACTGGCCTCTGGGGATGGTTAAAATTCCAGAAGCAAATTTAAATTCTTCTAAATTGAGGAGGGCTATACCCTACTAAAATGTAACCTAAGGCTTTGATTATAAAAAGACTTATCCTATCTTCACTCAAGAAAAGTTGGTAAGTTGGATATTCAGTTACAGTTTTCCTACCTGTGTAACCCCTGGATGGCTTCCTGAAGGAATGAACTTTGAGGCATGAATGAGTAGGATTCTTGGCTACAAATAACAGAAACTGATTCTGAGTAATCTATCACAGAATAAAATTAGTGGAAATATATTAAGCAGTTAATAGAATTGAAGAAGACAGGTGTGTGAGTCTGTTTGCACTGCTATAAAGACATGCCTGAGCTAGGTAATTTATAAAGAAAAGTTTACTTTGGGTCCCTGTGCTGCAGACTGTACAAGAAGCGTGGTCTGGCATCTGCTTCCGGTGAGGGCCTCAGGAAGCTTCCAATCATGGTGGAAGGCAAATGGGACTGGCGTATCACATGGCAATAGAAGAGGGGAGAAAAAGAGAGAGAGGAGGAAAGTGCCACACTATTTTAAACAACCAGGTCTCTCCTGAATTCAAAGCAAGAGCTTACTCATTACTGAAGGAGGCGGGCACCAAGTCATTCATGAAGGATCCTCCCCAAGACCCAAACACCTTCCACCAAGCCCCACGTCCGTACTGGGGATTACATTTCAACGTGAGATTTGGAGGGGACAAAACATCCAAACCATATCAACTGGAGACCCACGCAGTTAAAAAGAGCAGGAGCCAAAGGCATTGGGGTGGGAATAAGCAGAACAAAGGGACAGTTCTGGGAAGAATGACCAGCACCCCCTGCCCTGGTGTGAACGAAGAGGCAGAGGCAGGATGGAAGTGCCGAGTGAGCACAGGCCACATTCACACAGAGCTCTTAGACAGGGCAAGACGGTGGTAGAAATGGGAGATGTGTGTAGAAGGAAGAATGCTTCTATAGTATAGTATGTATTAAGGACCTGCTACCTGCCAGGCATTTAATGTCTCCGTAGCTTCATACTTTGAAAAACAAAGTTTTTTTTTATTGAGACGGAGTTTTGCTCTTGTCACCTGGGCTGGAGTACAATGGCACGATATTGGCTCATTGCAACTTCTACCTCCTAGGTTCAAGCAATTCTCCTGTGTCAGCCTCCCAAGTAGCTAGGATTACAGGCAGGTGCCACCACCCCCAGCTAATTTTTGTATTTTTTAGTAGAGACAGGGTTTCACCATGTTGGCTAGGTTGGTTTCGAACTCCTGACCTCAAGTGATCTACCTGTCTTGGTCTCTCAAAGTGCTGGGATTACAGGCATGAGCCACCATGCCCAGCCTGAAAAACAAATTTTTTATGGGTCCTGAAATCAGTTAAGGCAAGACCAACATTTTAAAAATGAAATAAAGTAGAATAGAAAAATTAGTGTAAATATTGTTTTATTGTTTTGAAGAACTTTTGATTCAACTGTGCGTGTGTGCACCCATGTGTGTGTCCTGGGTCACAATACTTTGCCTGTCTCATCCAGTCCTTCCATTTCCCTTGTCAGCCTGATAAATCAGGAAGCAAATTCTCAAGAAAGGTTAAATAGCATGCACGAGGTCACACAGCTAATAAATGACAGATCTGACTTCAATTCTAGGCTATGTCACTCTGAAGTCCACTCTTTGTCCACTATAGTTTCTACAGAGACAGGGAACTTTCCACGGTTATGCCAGTGATGCCACAAAAATCAGTTTTGCTCAGGCTGTTGTGATCAGTAACTTTCATGCCACTCTCCAAAACATACAGAGAGACAGAATGACAGACATCAAAACTTACATATGTAGGTATATAGATAGATAGATAATTTAAATTTCTTAATTGGCGAAGGTTAAATAAGGGACTAGAGGCCGGGTGTGGTGGCTCACACCTGTAATCCCAGCACTTTGGGAGGCTGAGGCTGGTGAATCATCTGAGGTCAGGAGTTCGAGACCAGCCTGGCCAACAAGGTGAAACCCCATCTCTAGTAAAAATACAAAAATGGCCAGGCATGGTGGCTCACACCTGTGATCCCAGCCCTCTGGGAGGTGAGGCAGGCAGATCACAAGGTCAGGAGTTCGAGACCAGCCTGGCCAATATGGTGAAGCCCCGTCTCTACTAAAAATACAAAAATTAGCTGGGCATGTGGTATATGCCTGCAGCCCCAGCTACTCGGGAGGCTGGGGCAGAAAAATTGCTTGAACCAGGAGCAGAGGTTGCATTGAGTGGAGATTGCGCCACTGCATTCTAGCCTGGGCAACAGAGCAAGACTGAGTCTCAAAAAAAACACATAAGCCAAGCACCGTGGCGTGTGCCTGTAATCTCCTTCCCTGTCTCAGGAGTCTGAGGCAAGAGAATCGCTTGAACCCAGGAGGCCGGGGTTGCAGTGAGCTGAGAGTGTGCCACTGTACTCCAGCCTGGGTGACAAGAGTGAGACTCCATCTAAAAAAAAAGAGTCTGGAAAGGTAATATCGAATTTAAGGTAACATTACTAACTAAACACATGCCACTCAATCTTGTACATTTGCTAAGTTGTTATCCATAATGAACCCAGGGATTTTCATCAGTCAGCAAACTATACAATTAACAGTGTCTATAATGTTATTGTTCTTGATCCTGAAATCTAAGACAAATTGTTTCTGGTTCTGAGATCGAAGGCCAACCTCTTCCAGGCCTCCTGCAGACATTCATCAAAGGGCATTAGGCTTTGAGGCCCCGTGGCTAGTGCCCTCCACAAAGTCTTCCAGGAAACCTGTCTTTGAGTTTCGTATATTATTTGCTGTTTTCCCTTTTCTGTTATCCTTTCCTGCCTATTCTTTCATTTCCCTCTGTTTCTAAGGAAGCAGTACAAGGTTATAGTCACAAGTAGGGGCTTTAAAGTCAGACAGACTTGGATTCAAATTCCAGTTCTATTTCTGTCATAATCACGTACTGAATGTCTTAGTTTTTTCATCTATGAAAAGGAGAAAGTAATAGTACCTACCTCATAGGTTAATAGGAATAATAGTACCTAGTACCTACGCCATGCTTGTTATGAATAAGTATGATTATTAGTTGTTGTTCTTATCTCTAGACCTGCGTTATCCAATATGCTAGCCTTAATCAAAGGTGGCAATTTAAAACAATTAAAATATAGTCAGTTCCTCAGTTGCACTAGCCACATTTTAAGTGTTCAGTAGCCACGTGTGCCTAATGCCTGCTTCGTTGGGCAGTGGGCAGTACAGATCTAGAACATTCCCATCACAATAGAAAGCCCTTTTGTGCAGCTCTGCTTTAGAGGAACAGGATTTCCCACAAGACCTCTTAAGAACCATGCTTCCAAGCTTTAGCTACACTGAAAACAATGACAATTTTAATTTGAGTTTCATTTTCAAAAGCCTCAATTTGCTAACGCCCAATCCCATCCCCGGAGATTGAGAGTCAGCAGTTCTAGGGCGCGGCCTGAGAATTGCATTTAACAAGATTTCAGGTGGTTCTGATGCTGCTGGCCCATGGAGCACTCTTTGCACAACTCTTTGTACAATGCCAGGGTGCAACTTCCTGGTCAACCAGGAGTATTTTTTTTCTTGAGACGGAATTTCACTCTTGTTGCCCAGGCTGGAGTGCAATGGCACGATCTTGGCTCACTGCAACCTCCGCCTCCCGGGTTCAAGCAATTCTCCTGCCTCAGCGTCACATGTTGCTGGGATTCCAGGTGCCCGCCACCCTGCTCGGCGATATTTATATTTTTAGTAGAGATGGAATTTCACCATCTTGGTCAGACTGGTCTCAAACTCCTGACCTCAGCTGATTCACCCACCTCATCCTCCCAAAGTGCTGAGATTACAGGCATGAACCACCGCATCCGGCCCCACCCAGGAGTATTCTGAAAGATGTGGCACATGTTTACATGTAGTAGGGTTTTTCCAAATTTCCCCTGTTTATGCAAACATGAAAAATTAGATGTTTCGCAGAACTTCCGTTGCAACATATCCAAGATAATCAGTGCCTTTTTGTAATTATCTTGAAACTAATTAGTCCTCAAATGTTTCTGATCTTTGTTGAAACCTTGTAGGAGTATCTTGGAAGCTTTTATTTTTGATGCCTACTCTGTATGGCAAAAAAAAAAAAAAAAAGTTTTGAACTTGAGAGTTGGAAGAAGCTTGACCACCTGAATACTAAGTTTGATAGAGTTTTATGTGTAATACCAGAGAAGCTCAGACCTGCTGCAACCATTTGGGGATTGTTGTAGGAAAGAATGAAGATGCCCAAGGGAATTTGGCTTAGTTTACATCCTAGAAATTTTGTAAAATCTTTCTCTAATAAGCTGAACTCTGCTTTGACACGAAAACACTGAGGCTATTGATAGACAAATCAATGGAGAAAAGCTAATAATTCTGTGCAGTGAGCTAGCTGGGTGCTGGAGAAGAAAGTGTGGGAATGACCAAAGTGTAATCCAGTTATACTTCGAAAAATGCCCTCAGAGAGTTGGGAAAAGGGGCCTATGTTTTAATCAGAGCTTCAGTTAATTTGATAATGTGTTCGATTTATCCTGTATAGACTGAGAACATCTTCAGATAACTGATTCCATTCTAGGTAGAGTGCCATCACAAATACCCCAAATACCATTTGAGGTCGACTGGAGTATATGAGGTCAAACATTCCACAAATATCATTTGAAGTCAACTAGAATTAAAAGTAATCACAATCAGTTAATTCAGAATATCCGATGGTGTCGTTTTACCATTTGTTTAAACATTGGGGAAAAGAACCCAATGCTTATATCCCATTCACCCACATAGTCTGCGGGTGGTAGACATGAAGGGTATCAAAATGGCGTCTGTCATGGGACACACGCCTGTAACCCCAGCTACTCAGGAGGCTGAAGCGGGAGGATCCTTTGAGCCCAGAGTTTGAAACTGACCTGGGCAACATAGCGTAGACCCCATCTCAAAAAAAAAAAGGAGGGATTAAGACAGGGAGCCAGTGCCATCAGCATGATTTCTATGCCACTGTCCTTGGATATCCTTGAATGGGAAAGCTGGCGGAGGGCAGGGTTTGGGGACTATGCACAGAAGGAGTTATAGACCTGTTAAAGGAATAGATCAGCCCTAGTTACAACTTGAAAGATATCTGCAAGTCAGTCAGGAGAAGGGCCATTTGTTTTAATCAGAGCTTTGATTAAAAACCACCACATTCTGTGGGCAATAGAGATCCCTATTTCTTCTTCCAAACTTTGGGAGGCCTCCCTGCCTACTGTCATCATTCATGAGGTAGGAAAGCTGAATGACTCTGTGCCCAGCTCCCTCCCTATATCCCTCCTTGTCCTGAGTGCCTGAGCATGAGAAGGGACACAGGGAAGAGTGGAAAGAACTTGAATTTTGAAAGCCTAACAACCTGGGTGGTGACGTGTTCACCTCTCTGAGCTTTCCATTTTCCACCTGTAATATCGGGCTGTGTTCCGGCTTCAGAAGTGTGTGATTTATAAAGCTGAGTGGGGCAAATGATGATGTACAGCAAGTTCTCAATCAATAAAGCCCTTGCTCTTATGCTTTCAAGCCCCACCCCCAGCAGGGAGTGTCCTGGTTTCCCTACAGATCTTTTAGATGTAGATCAAAACCTGAGCCAATTTACTCTTCGGGGTCTGTTAAATGTGGTGTTTTGTGAAGCAAAAAATCCAATCTGATCCGTAATAACCTTTTCCAGAACCTTTGATCAAGAATTTAAAACATTCGCAAGTCTTCCTAGATAGGAATTAGGATGCTGTGCCAGTCCCCAAGCCCAGCTCATAAGCTTAAAGAGCAGGACTCTTTTTCCTAAACATAGTGAGAATCCCAGATAAAAGCTGGCACCGTACCTGCTCAAGAGGTTTTTGGTTTATTTCTTTGGATCAGAGGGCACCATGTGCATACCACCACTGAGATTCCTGGATGCCACACCAGGAGTGCTCTTCATGGAAGATGCCACATCTGAGGTCTGTTAGCAACAGCAGCTTTTCCAGGATCCAAGATCATCAGGGAAATGAAAAGAACACCCCTGTCAATTTCTAGAAAGAGATTTGTTGGACTTGTAAAAATTAGATTATTTTTAAACCACTAATTCCTGACTTACTTGTTTACATTAGTTAACTTAGATAATGTCATGGCCGTATGCTGTCTTCTTTCACCATGTGGTAGATGTGTGTGTGTGTGAGTGTGTGTGTGTGTTGATGATGATGAGGATGGTGATTCAAAGGTGGCTTTATTTTTTTATTTACATTAAAAAATTTTTTTCTTTTAGGTAGAGTCTAGCTCTGTCGCCAAGGCTGGAGTACAGTAGAGCAATCTCTACTCGCTGCAACCTCTGCCTCCCAGGTTCAAGCCATTCTCCTGTCTCAGCCTCCAGAGTAGCTGGGACTATAGGTGCACACCACCACATCTGGCTAATATTTGTATTTTTAGCAAATACAAATTGGTTGGGGTTTTAGCGTTTAATATTTTAGCAAATACAAATTTGATGGGGTTGCACCATATTGGCCAGGCTGGTCTTGAACTTCTGACCTCAAGTGATCCGCCTACCTTGGCCTCCCAAAGCTGGGATTGCAGGTGTGAGTCAGCATGCCCTGCTGGCCTTATTTATTTAAATCAATGATCTGGTTTTTTTCTGGCTTGAGGCGAGGCCCACAGGGCTGTTGGAAGGCCAGTACACCTACAGACCTGTGTGTTGTCAGTCAGATGACTAGATAAGGACTAGAACCCAGATAACATTTAGTAGATCCCAGCAAAAATAATTTCTTTCCATTTATTTTCCTTAGTTCTATGGGGCTTCTTTTTTTACTTTTATTTTTTGAGGCAGAGTCTCGCTCTGTCGCCAGGTGCCAGGCTGGAGTGCAGTGGTGTGATCTCAGCTCACTGCAACGTCCACCTCCCGGGTTCAAGCAATTCTCCAGCCTCAGCCTCCCGAGTAGCTGGGACTATAGGCGCTTGCCACAACGCCCAGCTAATTTTTGTATTTTTAGTAGAGACGGGATTTCACCATGTTGGCCAGGATGGTCTCTATCTCTTGACCTCATGATCTGCCCACCTCAGCCTCCCAAAGTGCTGGGATTACAGGCGTGAGCCACCGCGCCCGGCTATGGGGCTTTTAAAATTACAACACCAAAATAAATCCAAGGAGAATATTTTCATGAACAATGACTATGTTTTTATTGTAGTAAGAAACTTGTGGCTGATCTCTGGGACTGAGGAAGCATGAAGTGAGTGGGAAAATGGATTGATCGCCATGGTTCATACCTGTCTCTTTCTCTCCCTCTTTCTCTATCAGCTTGCACCTACAAAAACCAGGAGTGCCGTTTGACCATACATTATGAGAATGGATTTTCTATTTCCACTGAACCACAGGAGGGTGCCTTTCCCAAGACAATCATACAGTCTCCTTATGAAAAGCTCAAAATGTCTTCGGATGATGGAATCAGGATGCTGTATTTAGATTTTGGAGGCAAAGATGGAGAGATTGTAAGTGTACTTTTCTTTAGACAGTGTGATTTCATATATTAATATTTCATTTTGCAACATAATGCTGCCTTGTTCTTATTCGGCATTTGACTGCTAACGAAGTGCTTGCAAGCCCATGTTTTATTTGATCCTTGAAAAACAGTGATTAGGTTCAATTATTTCAAAATTCTTTTCTTCAGTCTCATTTTCCAGTAGAAGACTACATAAATATTTGAGTCACAGGAAAGAATCCTTTACAAAGTTTGATTAAATTCTTATCAAATATGGTCTCATCAGCTTAAAAAAATGTACCCTGAATTTTTTAAAAGTATCAAGCATCTCATGTAACCTTGGCATTGTAAGAGATGTTAGGGATGCAGTGAAGTAAAATACATGGTCCCTACCGTCAGGGAAGTCTCTGAGGAGAGGACATAGAGCAAAGAGACAGGAGGGGCCAGATGAGGGGCAGAGAAAGAGGGCAACCGGAAAATGAAAAGAAACTGATCAACTCAGTTGGAGTTGAGAGAGGGCGGGACAAAGGCACAGAAGCCAGGGAGCTGATGTCAAACAATATGCAACAAAATTTGCAAATGTATCAGTTAAAGTAATATACTTTTCATCTCAATGCAAGTTAGTCCATGTGTTTAAATTCAAAATTTCCTGAGATGGTTTCTGCCTGCCATAATGAAAAAGTATATGACTTCACTTGCACAGAAGGGTGAGAATTGCACACTTATGCTCTCTAGCAAGTGTCATCCTTGGCATTTCAGGAGAACATAGCATCTCATTTAAGCTGTCAAATGTAGAACTTCAAAGAGGACTTTGATGTTGTAATGACTAGTCTCTGTTTAGGTCTTCCCAAGCCACTGGGTTATTGAGTGAATTTGCTGGCTTTCAGGAAGGAAAGGGCAGAACAGGCTCAACAGGGCATAGGGACTTTTTATCTCAAAATTGCAGCCCCACTTTTCTAAATGATGCCATACTTCTGGCACCAAAACAGTGCCAGATTTCTTGCCATGAATGCCACAGGCAGTCACAATGAAGGCCATTCCCTGTGGCTGACACTTGCTTTGCTAACATTCACTTTCTGAGAGTTATTTCTAGCCAAGCATTTTTCTAACTTTTAAAATGGATCCAAAGTATTTTTTATTGAATGTTTGTTTGTAAGTTTCAATCAGTAGGTTCAGTGTGAGGCACCCGCTTGGAAATAAAGTAGTGACTTAAAAGTCCATTTTACTAAGAATATTTCTAATTCGGTTGCTGCTCTATCAATCACCCATTGTGTACTTTTTCCTAAAGGTGACTACTCCCTAGCAAAGTGGAAAAGAACAAGAATCAGTCTCCTGCTTTATCTTTGGCTTAAAAATTCAAGGCTATTTTTGCCCACGAGGAAAATCACTTATGTCTAAATTTCAGCCTTTCTGCCTGTAATTACAGCCTGACTTGCAAGATTTAGGAAGGACTGATTTTTACTGCCAGTACATTTAGTTGATGAGCTCAAATTCAGACACAGCCTCCTTCCCCTCTACCCCCTATGTCAGTTTAAGCAATCCCAGGAGATGGGCCACAGACCTTTCCAGTGTGGAGGGGGAAGAGACAGGAGATGAGCTGTAGGAAATGCAATAAACTGAGGGTCAAGACCTGAACTCTCTGAGTCTGCGACAAACTCACCAACTCTCTTGGGAAAGTCCTTTCATTTCTTTCTATCTCAGTCACCCCATCCATAAAATACAGGGATTGAAGTAGCTAATCTTTAATGTTCCTTTCAAAAGTTGTATTCCATGTTAGTGACATAGAATGCTGTGGTTAAGCCCTGGCTCTGGCCTTAGACAAACTTGCATTTGAGTCCACGCTTTCTATTTATTATAAGAGCTAGATTTCAAAAAGTTTCATAGCTTCCCTGAATCTTAGTTACCCCATTTAAAAAAATGGAGATAATCACAATAGCTTCCTCATACAGATGCTGTGAGAATTAAATAAGATAGTGGGTAGAAGATATTTAGCACAGTGCCTGGGTCATAATGAGTACAACCTTAACTTTGGTAGGTGTGATATGCTCAGATTGTCCTGATTCTCCAATAATGTCATCGTCAGAACCAAACTGGGGACAGCAGAAGAGAATTGAGAACAACAATTTCCCTATATTAGGTCAGGTGATAAAATTCAACTGCTGAAGGACTCTCTTACCCAGACTATGTCTTGCATACGCCCGATTCTCAAGGAATACACCAAAAAGCACAAGACTTCAGATGGTGCCTTCACGGAGATGTGACATGCGCGCTTAAACAGTTCAAGACTAGAGGCGGTTGGCAGCACAGCTGCTTAGCATGGGTTCTGTGTTTTACAGTTTACGAGGAAGTTTCACATATAGTAGCTCCTTGAATCCTCTAATGACTGTGAGTTAGTAGGGCTGAGGAGAATTTTAGGAGACTTATCCAAGATTGTATGCCTAAAAAGCATGAGAAGCAGGATTCAAACCTAATCTTCAGATGTGAAATTTAGTACTGCCTCAGACTGTATCAAATCCAAAATGAATAAATATCAGTATTGTGATACCAAAAATAAATGGCTTAGACAGTCAAGAAGGGCAACATCGATATTTATGGTATTGGTATATCTAAATTTCACAGGATGTATTTTGGAGAAAAAGATATATGAGATGTAAGGAATAAGCTCAAAGAGTTGTTCCTTTATCTCAGTGAGGGGCAATGATTTTAGAGCATAATTGCCCCAGTTAACACTTCAAAGCAGGAAGTGCGTATGGATTCGTTTGATGTGCAAATCACTCAATCTACATCAAGCATTAATTTAAAATCTCTCCTGCTCTCTTCTTTTTAAATTTCAGCAACTGGACCTTCATTCCTGCCCCAAGCCAATTGTTTTCATCATTCATTCCTTCCTGTCAGCTAAGATTACAAGACTGGGCTTGGTGGCCTGAAGACGAGCGACTTGCCTTGGAGAAAAGAAGGGCTGCAGTGCCACCAGAGGACGGGACGTCAGACACCATCTGTAGTGAGCGGCGCACCAGATGTAGAGTGCTCAGTCAGCCTTAGCTCTCAGGAGTCATATGTAACTGTCCCAGACTCCTCCATCAGTTTCAGCAACTACAAGGGATAGCCTGCAAAAGTACCATGAGAAATATCAGAATAAAACTTTCTAGAACAGTACAAGGTTAAAGAGGTGAGGTGACTGGAAGTACACAGCATAGCATTGAAATAATGACAACCAACAGCATGTGTTAGATCTTAAATCATCCCACTTCTTACCCAACCGATTCACCCGGGTACGCAAGGGCCGAAGAGTTGAGACATGGACATTTTTATCTACTTCTCCAAGCCCGCATCCCCAGTAACAATAGTCCCTTTTTAAATTGTGATTTATTTCCTAATTCTTGCTGAGTTGACTTTCACTTGTAGGTAAAGAAAAATATTTCAAATAGAGACCCACCTTTTATTTAAGTATGAAGCAGCTGTTACTTTTTAAATAATGAATTATCTTTCAGTGGTTTAGAATGAGTCCCGAGTGTTCCCATTAGCATATACTGAGCAGGAATTAAATAAAGCATCAGATACTGATCTGAGCTGTAAGCTAGTAGAATCTGAGCCAAAGTAGACTGCTTAAATTGATAAGCTTGGCTAAAGAGTTGTGTGCAGAGAAGATGATTAATTCTGGGACTGCAATCACACTAAGGTCTCCTGTCTTATAACCAAGAGTTACAGCTTTATTTATAGAGAGTGAATTATGGGTATATTTTTCAGAAAAGAATGTCATCTGATTTACATATACATATAAACAACTCACGTTGTTGGAGTTAACGAATTATCCCCATTTCATGGTTTTCAATGGAAATACTGAGCAATTTACTGATCTTTGTTTTTGCCTGTGCTATACATGCATGCATTTTCAAGCAAGTAATAGAGCGGCCTCATTTAATTCTGGATAATGCTGGGTTTTACATATAGACCCAATTCTATAATCAAATCTATCCGTAGTATCTGCAGTTCTTTCAGAATTCCAGGGAAATATAATGACCTGATATTTTTCTACAGGAATATTTTCAGTCATTATATGGCACATTACGGACTTAATGCTTCCATGTTTATCTCTCAAAACAAACTCACTAAGAATAACACCTATTGATTTTGAAGTCATTTTTCTTAAACCTTGAAAATGAGGTCTAGTATCTCTATAAACATTTCTAATGCTTTTCCTGTAGTTTACACAGACAGACATCTATTGTTAGACTTGTGTGTTTTTAAAGAATCATATGTTAACAAATACCCATGCAAAGAGCTTTGAAAAGTACAACCGTGTTAAAGGAACATGATTTTATTCACTCAGATATATTTGTTTATTGAGTTGCAGGGTTGTATTTTAAATCAGCATTTCCCCAAAGAATATATCATGTGACACTAGTTCCAAGGGGCTTGACCGAGTGGTGTTTTGCTGGGGGGAGAGAAGGGTTTGTTAATAAACTTTACTAAATACTGAGATGAAAAATGTTAAGCTGATTTCATGATTGCCTCCTTGAAGGCTTTAAAGTTCATTGTGATTCTTCAAGGGGAAATCTGGTGAGCCATTCCTCACACTTACCTACAGTACTTCTTTCTAATGGAGCATCTTGTGAAGCTAGTGTTATTATTTTTTTTTTTAATGCTTTAGAAAACACAGCTTTAGGATATTGACTTTTTGTTTGTTTCTATTTTCAAATGCTGAAAAGTCAAGTCCCAGCTTGAATACCATAGAAAAGCTTTGATGCATTTGTAAATTATATTGCACTCTTTCACTATATATTTTCAGAATCACTGGAATGTTGTTATACAAGAGAATTATACTTGTGGATTGTAAATAACCTATTAAAATACATATATTAATGACAATAGTTTAATTCAACAATATGTAATCTAAGGTGCTCGGTTCTACAGGAAGTATGAGTTAACTACTCATAATTAAGTTGCCAAGATTCTATTATATATTTATAGACAAATTAAAATGATCATAATTACAAATATGATTTCCTTATCACTTAAGTTTTGGACTGATTAATATCTGTGTGGGGGTCAATGGAAACTATATTCTCTACATTTATAAAAATTTAATTTAATTATTTATATTTTAGGAAAATATATTTAAATAAAATTAATGCATTTTCTGAAGTAAATTAAAATGTTGCTAGCAAGAAATAGAAAATTTGACTAAGATAATTGTGTATATGAATCATTTTTTCCCTCCAAGTTAAAATGTATCATAATAGAGAGGCTCTACTGCATCAATTTCCAATACTCATTTTTTTCTCATTTTGAACTCAAGTTCCAATGACTTTACACTGCAGACTTTAATCTTGTCTGATGTGTGCCAGGGTGTATGACACAACTCATAGGTCTGGATCATGCCTGGGTACAGTCAATGAATCAACCGAGTCACTTTGAGGAATTTGTTTTTGTCCAATTTGCTCTGTGCTCAATCCCACGAATTATTAAATTTACAATGTTTGTCCCCAAATGAAAACCAATATAAATGAATGATGTTTTAACCTGTACTTTATGGGAAGTTGCCTATTTGTCAGTAGATGTGGTTAAGTGAGTCCTCTGGTGCGGTGACGTCCTTTTAAGCTTATCTCATAGGGATTTAAAGAAGGCCAATAGGTACATAGGTATTGGTTTTTCTTTCTCTGACTTGAACTAAGTAGGAGAAACAAAACCATAAACCTATTGCAAACTACCCAGGCAGAGATATTTACTTAATTCATCCACTAGTGCAATTAAAATCCTGAAAACACATGCCCCTTGTTGACTCTGCTTGATTGAAGCAGGAAAGAGTGGTCTTGATGATCAGAAAGTTTTTAAATTAATGGACATGGCCTTTTTGGCCCCTGTTTTACAAACGTTATATATTCCATCTAGAGGGGATTGGAGTAGGCTACAGTGAGGAAGTAATTTTTGGATGTATCTGGACTTCTAAAAAAATGTGCCTATATTTATAGCACCATGCATATTATGTAAAATTTATATATGAATTAAATAAATATTCACCTCTGATTTCCAGTGCAGAAGTTTATATTACATTCTAAATATGTAATAGGATGACCTGGACAGTGGTTTTATGGTACTCATAGAGGAGCATGGGAGTATGAAGACCAGCCTCGCTATTCTCTTTCACCAAATGCTGATGGATAAGGGGGATGCCACCAGCAACATGTTTGTGTGATCGCTACTTTTTTTCTGAGTTCATTAAAAAATATACAGGTCTTCTTTCCCCTCCTCCCATTGCAGCAAAGTTTAACAGATCCCTAGAATGTTAATATTGTCCCCAAATTATTAAGTTGAATATAATTTCAGGGTGGGTCTCTTCACCTAGGGCTTAGGGCTCTCATTTTTAACTACGTTTTCATGGGAGTTGAGACCAAGCTCCAAATACGCAAATTCTCTGCTGTACTAGAATGTGGTTTGTGTTTAAATTGCTTCTAATAAATGTAAAGGACTGGGGTTTCAAAGTCTTTTTAGTAGTTGAAACTTTAGTAATATTAAGATTAAATTTAGAACTCTAGAATTACAATTTTGAAGAAACCTTAGAGGTTATCAAGCATATTTTAGCCCAAAGTTTATTATTGCAACAGTACTAACTTAACGTATATGATTTGCTAGTAATATAGCAACATCGTATATCATATAAAAATGAATATAAATCAATTAAAACTTTTTAATGCTTGTACCACTTAAAGTCATCCCACATATACACCATGGCCCAGGTGCTACATCTTTGGAAACACTGACCTTGTGTAATTTCCATTAAGCTCAGGAATCTCTTCCTGAACATCCCTTGAAATTATTCATCCAGTCTGAAATTAAAAATTCCCAGGTATGGGAGGGAAGTACCTCATCTCCCCAGGCAGGTCATTCTATTGCTGGATGGGTAGGGATGTCTGAAAGTTCTTACACTGTTAGAGCCAAAACTTCTGGCTGGATGTTGTGACTCACATCTGTAATCCCAATGCTTTGGGAAGCAAGAGGATCACCTGAGGCCAGGAGTTCGAGAGCTTGTAGACCAGCCTGAACAAGATGGTGAGGCTCCATCTTTAAAACAAAACGAAACAAACTTCTGTCTGCCTTTCAGTCATGACCCTGGTTCTACCCTAGAAAATACTGGAAATCCAATTTCCTGTCCACATGAATATCCTATATAAAAAGACAAGTCAAGGCTGGCAGCTACTAAGTAATGTAAAATGATCTGAAAATGGCTTTCAATAGGGCATTTAAAATTCTTCATTTTCATCTTTAAAGAACTATAGCTACCAATATTAAAATCTTCTGTAATACTTAGTGGTGAGATATTTGGCAATAATTGGCAATTTGGCAATATCCATACAAATTTTAAAATGCCTGTACCTTTTGACTTGTGGGAATTTATTCTGGAGGTATAACTGCATGAGTGCACAAAGGCTAAAATCTAAAGATCATCTCTGCCACGTTGCTTGCAAGAAGACCATTGAAAAAGTCAGTATGACCATCACTAGCTGAATAAACCCTGGCACAGAGATATGCCTGGATATTCTGCAACGGTTGACAAAGAATGGTCGATCTTTAGGTGCTAATATGGACAAAATCTCTAAGCAGAAGCTCTGCAAGGTGCATATCTGTGTTTTGGATTTTTTGTTTTTGTTTGTTTTGAGACAGAGTCTCGCTCTGTCGCCAGGCTGGGGTGCAGTGACCCGATTTCAGCTCACTACAACTTCCCCTCTGGGGTTCAAGCGATTCCCCTCCCTCAGCCTCCTGAGTAGCTGGGTTACAGACGCACACCACCACGCCCAGCTAATTTTTGTATTTTTAGTACAGACGGGGTTCCACCATGCTGGCCAGGAAGGTCTCGATCTCCTGACCACTTGATCTGCCCACGTTGGCCTCCCAAAGTGCTGGGATTACAGGCGTGAGCCACCACGCCCTGCTGTTTGTTTTTTTAAGTGGTTCTCCAGAAGGGTCAAACTGTCTCCTCCACTCACCCTATGGGGGCATTTTGTAAATCTGTGGTAATGCTGTTTGGTTGTTACAATATTTGGGGGAAATGGGCACATTATTGGTATTTAATGAACAAGAGCCAAAGTTGGTGGATATTCTGCTGATGACAGCCCTACATCCAGTGGAACTGTTTCCCACACAACATTTGTGTGTTCTGGGTTGTTTGTGTTGGTAAAAAACCTGTTTATGACGATCCAAGCCTAGATCTTGACTACCTTTTATATATGAAAACATTTTGACAGATTCAATATATTCTGAATTTTCTAGGTATGCAACTGCCGTGTGTATGAAAGAAACATTATGTTTCTGTTTTACTCAGGTCATTACCAAAAGGTATTAACATTTTATAAAACTAAGTCTGCGTGGTACTTGAGTTACAAACACCTGACTTAGCACCACTACAGTCATGGCTGGTCAGCGTAAAAGGCAAATGTTTGACTACTTCATTTTGTCTTTTAAGTGTCGCTGTCCCCAAGCATCTCCATATTGAAGTGCATACTGTTTTATTATCATTACTTTGCCTTTCCAAAAATTTTACCTATGTTTAAGAGATAGCAATTTTTAAAAGTCCTAAGTATGTATAGGTTGTATTACTGTACTGGACACATCCTATAGATCTCCTCAAACTCCTTCAGTACCATCATGGTATCTCCTAAACGTCCAGCTGTTTACCCAACCCAGCACCACCCTAGTTGGCTCTGCTTGACCTAAGTGTTTAGCCACTTAGAGCCAACCAATTGCTTGCCTGGAAATGCTGCCTCCCCTCCCCCTCTTAGTTTGGTGGCTGCCAGGCAGCCAGGCAGAGGAGACGTATACTTCAATTTCTGGGTTCTATCATCAATTCCAGACTTGGATGAACAGCACACTGCAGGCCACAGGAGCCGGATTCCAGATCAGCTGCTGGGTAGTAACCTGAGCAAGGCAGAACTGTAGGGGATTTAAATCTTTGTGGGGCCACACAGGGGTCAATAACAAGGAGAAACTGAGCAAATAAATAATCCTTTTCTTCTTCTTTTTATTTTTGAGACCAGAGTCATACTCTGTAGCCCAGGCTGGAGTGCAGTGATGCGATCTCGGCTCACTGCAGCCTTCTGCCTCTTGGGATCAAGCAATTCTCCTGCCTCAGCCTCCTAACTAGCTGGAATTACAGGTGCACGCCACCACCCTCACTTACTTTATTTTTTTAATATACACAGGGTTTCACCATGTTGGCCAGGATGGTCTCGAACTCCTGACCTCAAGTCATCTGCCTGCCTTGGCCTCTCAAAGTGCTGAGATTACAGATGTGAGCCACCATGCCCAGCTCTTCCTCTTTTATGTACCTGTGCGAGGCATGTTTTCTCTGTACACCCTCTATCCTGAGAGCCATCCCACGTGACTGAGAAGACACTTACTTAGCGGTTGGCTGTGTCTCTCTGGGCCTCACGAAGCACTAATGTCACCTTGCCTTGCTTTGCTGCCTTCCCTGCCTTTCCCCGCCCTTTTTTTTTCATCATCTCGGTGTCTCCCAAATAAAGCATCAGCACAAACCCTTGCCTCAGATTTTGTTTTCTAGGAAACTGCCTAAGACCATTATTTATGGATTCCACCTTTTGACAGCAAAGGAGACATTAAAAGTACTGCTTATAGAAGGGGTGTTTGGGCCTGATTAGTTGAGAAACAATGGACACATATAATATGCTTGTACGTGTATTAAAATGTCTGAAAGGATACATTAAAAAAAATTTTTAAAGCCTCTTACTATCAGTCACTGCTTAGAAATGGGACTAGAGATGATGGGTATGACCTTAATACCCTTCTATATTACATGAACTTCTTAAATGTGCATTTCAAAATTTCCTTTTAAAAACGTTCTTTTTTTTATGGGTAATGTTCTGATACGGTGAATAATAGCTTTAACCTGTCTATAAAATCCTGAATAATAGAACTATTTGAATGTGTGACCAGAAATCAATTATCATGTCACTTACAGTCCTCTAAATTACACTAAATTTGATTTCACTGGGGGAAGCAAGTCTAATACCTCATTAAAATGACTAAACCATGTCCAAGTAGAATATGGAATCACATTTGAATGATAACAGAAAAGCCACAGGAACCTCTCTTTTGGCCTTTTATTCTCTATTATTTTTTTCCTTGGAAAAAATGAGGCCTTTTCTTGGAAGAGTGTAAGAGCCCATAGAAGGCACATTGCCCGGACAGTGTCACAGCAAGAAGAGTTGGGCAGAAGCAGGAGATGGTGAAAAAATAAGCCCTATGGGGACAGGAGGCCAGATAGGAAGCTGACACACACTCAGACCATCCATTGCATTTTGGCAGCGTGGTCAGGCAGAGGCATCCCCTGGACAAAGCCTCCCACTGACTCTGGTCTCGGAGGTGGAGACACTCCTGCTCTCATGCCTGGCCTCATGGCTGTGATTTTGCCTTGGATCGGACCAGGGCCTGGACATGTTGAAAGAAAACGTTCTTCTCCAGAAACAAAGCCAGTGATATTTTCAGTAATTTTCCTTTATAATTCTTTGGATGAATAAAGCCTATTTACTCCTAAGAACTCAAAGGCAATTCCAGGAAACACAAACAATAATGCCTCATTCATTCACTGTAGCTCCCCTGCTTCCTAATTCTCATCTGCACAAGAGAGTAAGGAACTTCTTCCTCTCCAAGTTTTCTGGGTCTCATGAGAAAGGGAAACACAGTCCAAAAAGTAAGCAATTTCATTTAGCTTCAACTACGGCCTTCACACTAAGGCCTTAATAAATGAAATTTTTGAAAGTTTCTTGCACTTGGCCTCTCAATGTTTTTGGAAAGGAGTGGAAGCTAACGTCTATGGACAACAAGCTACCTCACAACCTAGTGGCTTAGAACACAGCAACATATTGTTTCTCATTATTCTGTGGTTTGGCTGGGCAGCCCTTTACTGGTTTTGCCTGGGCTCACTCATGTGGCTGTATTTATCTGGAGCATGCGCTAGGTTGGAAGATGCCAGATGCCTCATTCACATGCCCGGCAGCTGGCGTGCCTATCAGTGCACCTCTGTTCTCTTCCACATGTCCTCTCACCTTCTACTAGGCTAGACCAGGTCTCCTACGTGGCTCCCTTATATGGAAGGCAAGGTTCTACAAAAGCAAAAGAGAAGCTACAAGGTTCTCAAGGCCTAGGTCCCAGCTCACAGCATGTCATTTATGCCACATTCTACCGGTCAAAGAAAGTCACATTGCCTGCTCGGATGCAAGGAGTAGGGGAATAGATTCCATCTCTTGGTAAGAGGAACACAAAGCTTTGTGGCTATATTTAACTGACCACATTCTACCCTCTGGACACATTTTTATTCATTCCACATGAAAAATAATATAGACTAAAGTCCAATATTTCATGATCATCTGTTAGGGATAACTCTCTAGGATGCTGTTTCTTAAAATCTACAATATTGTGACCTACAAAAGCCAAATTAACTGCCTTCTTACATCCAAAATACAATGATGAGGCAGAGACACGATGGATAACTGCAAGAGATGCTTCCTTTCATTGAGGGACTAGTCACTAGTTCACAGTAATTCTAAAATCCAGCTAGGATAGGACCGTATTTGAGGATCTTCTGTAAGTGGTTTTGCTTAAAGTTGCAGTTTCTAAGAACCTATGGATAACTTGAGGACTTAACAATAGTCCGAGGATGCAACTGATTAGTTTTCTTATCCTGCTTCCTGTCTATTGAAATTTGGAAGCCGCTTTTCAGTTTGACACCAATTTCTTACAGTTTTATGAGATTTCTGGTGCCCAGAAAATTAAGGAGGAAAGAATAGTCTTTTCACTAAATAGTGCTGGAATGAGAGGATATCTGTATTCAAAGGAACGAAGCTGTATCCCTTCACAAAATTAAGTCTATAAAGAAATTAAGCCAAAATGGGTCATAGACCTAAATGCAGGAGCTAAACTATAATGTAAAAAAAAACCTCACGGAATGGGAGTAAATATTTGCAAATCATATATCTAATTGGAAACTAGAATCCAGAATATAAAGAACTCTTACAACTCAACAAAAGACAAATAACCCAATTTAAAAAATGGTTAAAAGATCTGAGTGAACATTTCTTCAAATTAGATATGTAAATGGCCAGAAAACACATGAAAAGATGCTTAACATCATTAGTTATCAGGTAAATGCAAATCAAAACCACAGTGAGATACTACTTCATATCATTCACTTGTGAAAAAACACAAGTGTTGGCAAGGATGTGGAGAAACCAGAACCCTCATCCATTGCTGGAATGTCAAGTGGTACAGCTACTTTGGAAAACAGTCTGTCATTTTCTCAAAAACCTCAACATGGAGCCACCATACAGCCCAGTAATTCCACTCCTATGCATATAACCCAAGATAACAGAAAACATGTCCATGTGCAAACTTGTACCCAAAGGTCCATAGCAGCATTATTCATAATACCAAAAAAGGTATTATGAATCAACCCAAATGTCCATCAACTGATAAATGGATAAACAAAATGTAGCAGATTCATACATCATTAAACTATAAAAAGGGTGAAGAACTGATTCATGTTACAATATGAACTTTGAAAACCTTATGCTAAGTGAAAGAAGCCAGACACAAAAGGCCATATATTGTATGTACCGTATGAGTCAATTTATATGAAATGTCCTACAATAGGCAAATCCATAGGGACAGAAAGCAGATTAATGACAAATGTCCTCCCCCCCAACACACACACACACACTGGTAACTATGTGTGATGATGGATATGTTACATTGTGGTAATCATTTCACAATGTGTATGTATATCAAATCATTGTGTTATACATCTTGAATACGTACAATTTTTATTTGTTAAATATACCTCAATAAAGCTGAAGGAAAAAAATGTAGATTAGTGGTTGCTAGGGAGTGGTGGAAAGGAAAAGAAGAAATATTGCTAACAGATATGTGGTTTCCATTTGGAGTGATGAAATGTTCTGGAATTAGATGCGGGTGATGATTGGACACTTTGTGAATATACTAAAACCACGGAATCATACATTTTAAAGGGCGAATTTTAGTGTATATGATTACATTTCTACTAAAAGAGACTTTGTGGGCTTTCTGTATATCAAGTTAAACTCTAGTCTGTTGAGGACAATCATACCCGCTATTCTTTTCATGACAGGTCTCTGTTGTGTCCAGGTGCTGTGAAACACTACCCTTTAGATTCTGATAAGGCCTTTTGTCTAGCTGAGAGGGTCTACTTTTAAATCATTAACTTATTTTAAATGTCTTAATAAAGGATTATATAGCCACACCTTTGGCTTGATTCTTTTTCTGAGGCTATTTCTTACTTAGAAAATTTTTTGCCGCTGGAAATACTGAAAGTAGAAAATAATTTATTTTCCAGCCCAGAATATCTTAAGCCCTTCATATCTCCTCTAAATTCTGCTGGAAAACTGAACATATCATGAATTAGTTTACCTATCTTTTCCTATACCTTATCATACTCAGCTAAACAAACCAGATAAAAGGCCATTGATACTGTCAACATTGTCTGGAAATATCCTTAATTAGATCCATGAGTTCATTAGGTAGAACTTCTCTTCTCCAATTTATTTAGACGACAGTTTGCTAAATATACCATCACTACATACCATAGCTGAGCTACTTGGACCCAGTGAGTCCCTCTTTCCCAAGAAAAAAGGGCTTGCAAATGGCCTCAACTGGCTGAGGTGGTTAGTGTTTGTAATCTGAGCACTTTGGGAGGCCGAGGCAGGAGGATCACTTGAAGCCAGGAGTTCAAGACTAGCCTGGGCAACATATCAAGACCATATCTCTACACACACGCATGCACACACATACACACACACGTACACACTCCACTCCAGGTAACATATCAAGACCACATCTCTACACATACACACACACACACACACACACACACACACTCACTTACTCACTCCAGGTAAGGTGGTGCTTGCCTGTAATCCCAGCTACCAGGAAGCTGCTTGGGATTGTTTGAGCCAGGGAGGTCAAGGCCTCAGTGAACTGTGATCCTGTCACTGCACTCTAGCCTAGAGAACAGAGCAAGATCCTGTTCCACCCTCACCCACGAGTAAAAAGAGATGTCCAAATGCACCATATAGTCACCAAGACATGGTGTAATCTGTTTCAAAATTGTATTCATTCTAGTGGGTATTTAGAGGCATCTTATTATGGTTTTAATTTGCATTCCTTTGATGACTGAAGATGTTGAGCATCTTTTCATGTGCTTATTGCCATTCCTATATTCTCTTTTGTGAAATGTTTTTTTCAAATCTTTTGCCCATTAAAAAAAATTTGGGTTATGTCTTATCATTAAGCTGTAAGAGTGCTTCTGATATTCTAGAAAAAAGCCCTTTGTGAGATACATGCATTGCAAATAATTTCTCCCAGTCTGTGGCTTACATTTTCACTCTCCGAGTGGTCCTTTAAAAGAGCAGCTTTTAGATATTGAGGCAAAATTTATTTTTTTTAATGTTATGGTTTGTAATTTTTGTGTCCTTTCTAGGAAATCTTTGTTTTATTCCAAGAGTGATGAAGATTTTTCTGTTTGCCTCTATAAGTTTAATGGTTTTGGGTTTTAAATGTAGGATTATGATCCATATCATATTAATAGTTGCAAATGGTAGGAAGTTATGGTTGAAGGTAACTTATTTTTCCATATGGATGGATGCTCACTCATTTTTTTTAAAAGACCTTTTTTCTTCAATGAAAATTTCGATACGTAGGTGCTCCTATAAGCTTTTATTCTGTTCCATTGATACATATGTTTATTCTAATTCCAACAGTAAATTGTCTTCATTACTATAACTTTATAGTAAGTCTTGAAGTAAAGAGATGTCTCTCAGCTTTGTTCTTTTGTTACGAAGTTATTTGGCCATCCTATGTCCTTTTAATAAGTGATTATGTCAATGTAGTTTTTCTGTTTATACTTTTGCCTTCAATCAGGTTAACTGATATAATTTACATGTTAAATTTCAAACAGCATTACAAAAGTTTATCCAGCACATTCACATAAAGAAGCATTTTAAATGGCATCAGGCTTACGGGTTATCTTCAAACTTGTTTTAATGTATATCATCAAGTATGGCAGAAAACCATGATCCTTAAAGGAATAAAAACAAACAAAAAAAAGGATAACCCAAAACTTGCAGAGATCCTGTGTTTGGATAAGCAGTGTGGTTCAACACATACAAGTTCTCATTCTAGCTCTGTAATTGCTGAGCTATGTGATCCTGGATAGAACACTTAATCTTGCTATACTTCAATTTCTTATCTATAAAATGGGAAATAGCTACCTAATAAGGCTGTAATGAGATAATCATGTAAAATGATTAAGTCTGTCACCAGTGCTCAATAAACATTAGTCATGATTGTCATCTTTATATGATCCCTGTGAAGTCAGCATTATTCTCCCCATTTTTAGTAGAGCAAATTGAGGCTATGAGAGCTTTTCTTTCCTATGACCATTACTCTGTTCCCAGGAATGTTTTCAAATTGTCTGATCTAATCGATTATACTTTAAAACCAACTGGTCCCTCTCATATTATAAATGCTTATTAGTCTGATTAAATAAATTTACATTTAAAAGCACCTATTGGTACAGCGTTTTTTTCCTTTTGAGATAGGATATAAATCTTTCTCCCAGGCTGGAGTACAGTGGGGTGCAATCATGGCTCACTGCAGCCTCGACCTTCTAGGATCAAGCAGTCTTCCCACCTCAGCCTCCTAAGTAGCTTAAGATCCCTAAGTAGCTACAGGAGTGTGCTACCATGTGCAGCTAATTTATTTTTTGTAGAGATCTGGTCTCACTATGTTGCCCAGGCTGGTCTTGAACTCCTGGGCTCAAGCAATCCTCCTGCCTCAACCTCCCAGAGTGCTGGGATTACACGTGTGAGCCATGGTACAGAATTTCAAAAGACAATTTTCCTAACTTAATAGAATCTTTGAAATATTGGCTTACTCTTGCAATTCCTATGATAGTGAACAATTCAGACAAAAAGGAGCATTTCAAATCAGCAATTTTATGGAACCCCTAGAAATGCTTTTTGAAAGCATTCACTTTAAATTCAACATAGGCAAGCAAAGCACATGTGATAAGCAAATTTCTTTAATTGGAAGAAACTATAAAGATGGTAGATTTGATTACATAAAAACTAAAAATTTCAGAACACTATAAACAAAAGGACAAAGGGCCAATATCCTTAACATATAAGAACACGTATAAACAAGTAAGAAAAAGTCAAAAACAGTTCAGAATAAAAATGGGCAAAAGCTACAAATAAACAATTACAGAGATGCCAACATGTTTTTTAAAAAAGCATCCCTTACTCTTTTCAGTTGTCAAAAAGGAAATGAGGACTCTGCTGGTAGGAATACATATTAGTCTTATCAGGAAGGCAATTAAAAGCATACTAGAAAATAATCAGTGACATGCTGGGAAGATTCATTAAAGTTTTATGTGTTACAGGGAAAAACTGAATCTTTATGTCCAATAGTGGGGGATAAGTTAAACAAATTGCGGTTCTTCTGTATTAGGCAGTTAGTAAAATAATGACATAAAATTCACAACATATTGTTAAGTGAAAAGCAGGTTATAAATTCATATACACACAATACACATGCATAAACACATATGATTCCAACTTTGAAAATATTAAAAAAATTACATATATTTTAAAAATATTAACAGTGGTTATGTCTAGACAGTAGGGGGGAAGTGTTGGTCATTTTTTTTCACCTGCATTTTCAGGTTTTCTACCAAGGGAAAAGATACTTTTTTCCTGGGAGACTGTACTTAGTGTTATTTTCATTATGTCTTATTTTCACAATTTATCTTCTTTCTTCATTTTTGATTCCAAACAAACATTTAATAGCCCCAACAAATGTGGCTCTAGGGCTGAGGCCTGTTTGAATTTTTTTTGTCAATATTCTTTATATCGGGAGCAGTTCAATAAACTATGCTCTTGGAATACATGGGAAAAGTCATTGGCAATATCTTACTTAAGTCTAAGAAATGTAAGGTGGAACTTAGTATACATAACAACAAAGACGTGTAATCCAAAAAGTAAAAAAAAAAAATTCTGTTTATTGTAACAATTAAATAACTAAGAGTAAACATTTTAAAACACATAAAAATAACTTTAACATTAAAATATAGCAACACTGTATAAAATATGTATCTAAATAAAAATACATTAATATAGCATCCCCAAAACTATACAAATGTAGTATATTCATGAAATTCTTCAGAAATATAACATCTATTCTTTGAATAAAGTTTAAAATTTGTTTATAATTTTCAAACTAAGAAAAGAAGTAGTAAATAATAGCTCCATCCAATTTATAATTGTCCTAAAAGAATGATTTTGTATCATTTCTTGCTTGTCTTTTCTAACACCCATTCAATCACCTAGGGAAAGAAAAAATATGATTATAATAGATTTCTACTGAAAACACAAGTAATAGAAAAATATATTGTAAAAACTTCAAAAGAACATGGCGGAAAATTTAAAATAAAAAGGAAGATATTGAAATTTTATTCTTAAAAACACATTTTATTTTCTAATGGAAGAATATTTTTGTTGGAGTTCCAATGCTGAGTACAATATTGTTCTCACTGGATGAAATAAAGATTCTGGCCAGGCGCGGTGGCTCAAGCCTATAATCCCAGCACTTTGGGAGGCCGAGGCGGGTGGATCACGAGGTCAAGAGATCGAGACCATCCTGGTCAACATGGTGAAACCCCGTCTCTACTAAAAATACAAAAAATTAGCTGGGCATGGTGGTGCGTGCCTGTAATCCCAGCTACTCAGGAGGCTGAGGCAGGAGAATTGCCTGAACCCAGGAGGCGGAGGTTGCGGTGAGCCGAGATCACGCCATTGCACTCCAGCCTGGGTAACATGAGTAAAACTCCGTCTCCAAAAAAAAAAAAAAAGAAATAAAGATTCTGCTCCATTTTCTCACCTTTATATGAAAATATGCTTCAAATGGTCAATCAAATAAACTAAACTTTGAAAACAGCTAACCAAAATGGATTGGTTTTTCCAGCGTGTCAGATAACTTATTTTTTCTTTTGCTTTCTTGGCATCCCCTTAGCAACTCTTTTGCTGACAGAGCAACCTACTAAATACTATGAAATACTCAGCCTAAATAAGCCTACTATTAAGCTTCTTAAAGAGTTTTCACAGGGACTGAACTGAAAAAGACCACTAACTAATTATTGCCGCATATATAATAGCATCAGAGCAGCCCTGAAATAAAATACCACTTTAATTGAATATAGTTTCTTGGGAATAATTTCTTTACCTGTACAGCATTGTTGTTTGCTGTTTTCTTCATTTCTTCAAATAGACCCCTTGAAGTCTTAAGATCCTAAACATAATAAAATATAGCATTTACAATCTGCATATTAAATTACAAAGAACAACTCATTATTATTAAATACACTTGAGATTATCCTAAATCATTCTACAGGTATCAATGTGATTAGGGATAGACTACAAAAAAAATAATCTAAGTACTGGATTATAATTTAGTTCCATTCTGACATATCAAAATACTCTAACCAAAATGCATACACATATACATAAGCCCATCTCATTCTCATCTCGTATTCCCAACAGAGCTGACCTAAACTGACTCCCGTCCTCCACCATGAGCATCCACTAACGCTCTATTACTCAAGCAACAAATACATGGTTTGTACTTATTTATCAGATAAAATATATTTTTTCTTCATTTTGGATATTTGACTCCATCACAAAGAATGACATACAAAAGGAAACTGATGTCTGTGACTTCAAAAAATTTAGTGATTATGTCAAATTAGATTACAAATTCAAAGACATGAAATTGTATTTAAAAAGATAAGACGCAGTTTTCTGCTATACTTCCAAGTTACACTCCATAAAGCCAGCCACTTTCAATTCTTTCAGGTTTTTCCCTTATTTATACCTTAATGTATCTAACTACTATGCTTATACTGCTACTTGGTGATTTAACACTTTTAGACAGTGACTATTGATGTTAGGGAGCACAGTCACGGATTCAGGTCTCATACAAAAAATCTTCTTTCTCTTCCTTTCAAAAACAGTTGTACCACAATTTTTGATTAGTCAATAGCATTTGCACTATTATATCTACGTAAATACTTTCAGTCGTGTGCGCATAATGTATTATGGTTGTAACTTATCTTTATTCCAATATTCTATTAATCCTATTAACTACCTGTTAGGTTTTTTCATTTGCTCAGTTTTCCATGTATATAATTCTGGGTTTTTTTGCTCCTAAATACTGACAATAAATGGACTAAATGTACAGCAAAGTTTTTTTAAGCACTGAAGTCTATGGGATAATCGCTCAGTTCAGCTTCATTTCTGCTTTTGGTCTTTTTAGTTAAATTCTTTAAACCTGGAGATCTTTCTCCCATAGTCTCCTCTAATTCGGTCTAGTTGCTGCCTAGGCCTGGTCCTATCAGGATTTGTCTTTCCCATTTTAGGTTAGTTTTTGTTTTATTTCTTGATTTAACCCTTTGTTCTATTGAACTTCATCTTCTAGCAGATTCCTCAAAAGGGTAAAACAAATTCTTTTCCAGATATTCCATGTTTGAATGTATCTTCATTAAATCCTCATACCTGACTGCACTCCAGACTGGGTATAGAATACTAGGTAAGTTGCTTTTCTCAGAATTTTCTTTTAATTCTAGGAACATATATCCCCACAGAATTTGAAGATACTGTTCTACTATCTTCTAGCATACAGTGTTACTGTGGAGAAGTCCAATGCCATTCTGATGATTGATACTCTCTATATAAACTAGATTATCTTCTGGGAAGCTTTTAATATTCTCTCCATGCTAGGAGGTGTGAAATTCCACAACTATGTGACTCGTTGAAGAATTTTCATTCATTGGTTTGGACAAGCTAGCAGGCTTGTGTCCAGTCCTGGAAAAGTTTGATACATTTTTGAACAAGTTTTTCTCTCCTAAATTTTGAGAATAAAGAAGAGAAAATTGTTCAAAAATGTAAAACTTGTATTATTAGCATTCTGGATCTTCTGTATTAATCCTCCAATTTTCTTATCCTGGATTCAATGTTTTTGTCATTTGATTCTAATTTCTGGTAATTTTTTTCATCTCAACTGTTCAGTCTTTCTGTTTAATTGATTTTATCATATTTTTAATTTTATGGAGTTTTCATGTTTTATGTTTTTTTTGGAAACAGCATCCTGTTCTCATTTTACTGATGTGATTATCTTCTAAGAGAGTTATAGTTTTTATGAGGTTTTCTTAAACTTCCCGCTTCTTCAGAGGTCCCTCTATTCCTTTATGTTTTGCCATCAATTGTGTTAGAAGCTTTCCTCAAAGCCTGCAAATCCATGGCTGTCCAGTCATATTTAAAAGTGAGACACTAAAAATCTGACTAGAATCTCTGAGCAGAGATTGTCCCTGGTTTCTTTTCAAAGTGACAAGATGGCCAGTTGGCGCTTCCATTGTAGCTTCCAATATTTTCCCCAGAGACTATTTTCTGCACTGTCACTGGGGCAGGTGGAAAAACATCTACATGATAGACCTTGTAGTTAACAATGTGGGAGAAGAGCATACAGAGCAAGTTGGACAGGTCGCTTTGTAGATCTTTATTTAACTTCCCTACTTTTTATGCAGACTCTTGCCCCCTGCTTTCCATGATACCTGATGTCTTCAAATCCTGAGCACCTCAGATTCTGTCGAATTAACATGCTTCTCACTAGTATTCCACTGGGCACCCAATTAGATTGCAACTTTTTTTACTCTCTTACACCATGCTGCATGTGCTTTTTTGTTACTGTTCAACAATATATTAAAAACCTTTCTCGTTTTTTCTTATCCCTTCCCTTGGTTTTTGTAGATTAATAGTGTCTTTCTTGAAAGATCTTAGAAAGAAAGGGAATTGAATGTGTGATAAATCTGCAGTTTTAACCTGAAACTTACAGATAACTGTGATTCAAGTCAGAAACTTGTAAGGCTGGACATAATCTAACATCATCTAAGTTTTTAAAAACCATCACCTGAGTGGCTGACCTCCCCAATGTGCTACAAGTAGCTGATAATGGATCCAGATTTAGAAACTGGGTGTTTTGATATTTAGTTCAGTAGCCATTTTACTACACAGTCATCCCTTGGTCCCTGTGAAGGAATGATTCCATGATCCTGCTGAGAATACCAAAATCCACCGATAGTCAAATCCCTTATATAAAATGGTGTAGTGTTTGCATATAACCTATGCATATTTTCCCATATACTTTTTTAAAAGTCCGTACATGTTCAGTACAGATGCAGCATCTTTTTTTTTTTTTTTTCCAGAATATTTTCAATTCACAGTTAGTAGAGTCCATGGATGTGGAACCCATGGATACAGAACCCACAGATATGGAGGGCCAACTGTATTAAAAGATTACTAATCAAACATCTTTTGAAGCTTGTTACCTATAAGTCAAAGACATATTAGGAGAAATAGGATACTGATTAAAATGTAGCTTTCTATATATGAGAACTAAAATCAAATCAAATATAAAGTAGTTTGGCTTCAATTTTTCTATCTCCATCATTTAATAAATCTGGCAGCAAGTATATGCTCTCGGTATAAAAAAATACTGAAACGTTTTTTATGTCCAACGGAAACATTAGAACATGAACTAAATTTTGCCAGTAGCAGAGAAGATACTGTACCTTTAGATAGAACTTAGAGATTTCAAAGAGACGCTGGCTGCATGCAGTGAAACATTCATGAGTCTCAGTAATACTGTGTTTCTTCAGGGTTTCAGTAACTACTTCTTTCAATATCTTGAACAGAACATAACATATGACTAATATTTCTTGGAAAAGGAACAAACCTATTATTTCAGCTTTAGAGTTCAATCCTATGATTTACGCAATCATCTTGCTGTGCTAAAAGACAGACATGTTCATTAAGACAAAATGATTGAGAGAAAATAATATCTAACATTTACATGGTCAGGAGTATCAAAGGAATAATATGTTAGCAGGATTTGACTAGAGTGTCTTAAGAAAGAAACTCAAGTCATAAGTTCTGAATTGAAATCTGAGTGTTAAAGTTATACACAGCAGGGATATATAAGTGTATATTTATTTTTATTATGGAAAATTCAAGCACAGAAAAGTAGAGAATGTCTGATGAGCAGAGAATATTTTATAACAAATTTCTATATTGCTATATCTTTTAACCAGCTTCAAGTATGATTAATCTGTGGCTAATCTTATTTCATTTATATCCCTACCTACTTTCCTTCATCCTTACAGTGGTAAATTCTAGACATCGTTTCATTTCATTCATAAAATTTTTTTGACATATATTTTAAAGTAATCAAATTTTAAAAGTCTTTCCATGTAAAACTAAGAAAATTGGTAAATAAATCTTTACCCGTGTGTGTTTCTGTGATCTTGACTCCTTAATTTGCCTTGACATTTTTGATTCATGCATACTTTTTTGACCCGAACTGGTCTTTGTAGCAAGTTTTGGAGTTTCACAGCTGGGAACTGGAACCAATGGACAAGTCATTGGTAAGGATCGCTTTGTTTGTGGCTTTCTGGATGTCACGTGATGACGATGGTGATTACTATTGCCACTTGTTTGAGAAAGAAGAGACTCTGAACTTTCAGATTTCATAAGTCTACGGTAGGGGGAAAAACGAAGAATGCAGATTAAGTGAATCAACATCAAAGTCCATTTTCTGTCTTAAACGTTACAACTATATCCATTACAATATAAATTCAAGAAAAGCAAACAAATTTATTGTTGTTACTGCCTTAAGTCAATAATCAACATCATATTATAAAGTTGTTCCTTAGTTCTTTAGATGAGTAACTAACACATAGAAAGTAAAATGAATAGTCAGTAGGATTTTGGCTAATAGAGAAAGCAACAAACAATATTGCTGTACTCTCCCCTAGCTCTCCAATTTACAATTTATCAAATAAATCAGCTCTGCATGCTGAGAGTGCTGCTATTTACAGATTTAATACTAACCTGTTAATACTTATGCTTTTCTGTTAAGATAATTTGAACAGAGACACCACAACCTGTATCTTATTATGCCCATGGAACTGCCTTGCAAAATAAATAATAGTGTTAAAACAAATACAAATAAACTATAAAATTGGCTCATACTTCAATCTTCCTAAAACCCTCACATTTGCTTCCGACAAGACCCAAATTTTTCCCTTTACAAGACAGGGTCTTATAGGCCTCAATTCTGCTGACCCAGAGATCACAGTGTAGTTTCCTTTTAGGAACAAAAATGTTATTAGCCGCAAGTCAGAAATAAGAAACACGGCTATAAATATAGTACCCAAAATGTTACTGTTTCAGTTTTATCAGGTATAAAAAGTGCCATGACTTTATAAAGTCCTCAGAGAAATGACTGTGTCTTTCCATATCAGGAGAAGAGTATTCTGATTTTTTTAACTATTCAAAAAAAACTAAAAGTTTTATTTTCATATGGTTCATACTTTTTGCAAGGTTTAAATAGAGTAAGAATTAAAGTCCTGCTTTAGATGCCAAGAACCCAAAATTGACAAAGGTTCTAAAGATAACATAAATTCAATAGAAATTAGTGTTCACTATATGAACTTCTAACTTCTGATCAAGTATTTGGACATTCTATTTAGTTAGCAAAAAAACGTATCCAGGAAAGTTTCACATAATATATCACTATGTAGAGTTTAAAGCTATATTTTATATGCAACAGGTGTTTTAAAAATGGTACCTTATGGAATTTCTTGCTCAAAGGACCAATGCAGGAGGAGACTGAGGGGAAAGGGAAGGACGAGCTAACAGGAGAATTCCCACCCGCGAATAGTCTCTTCAACAGAGCAGCTCAGGAGCTTAATCTATGGGGTGAAATCTTCACTCTTCCATGGCTTAAAAACTTTACAATCCACTGTGCTAATGGACTGTATATTAGCATATAAAGCAGGAAACTGTGTTTTTCCCCCAAGTCATTTCTTTTTATAACTTACAAGCAAAGTCATCAACTGCTCATAATAAACTTTCTGCCATAAAGAAATTAATCTGAAAGACTAATATAAAATAAAATAAAAATCGTCTAGAGACTAAATTACTTTCTGTCCAGATACTATTTATGTTCATTTAATACATCACCTTTTTCTGGGATAAAGGCAATTCAGATCTTTAGATCTCCGTTTCAATCGGGATACTTCAGTTCGAAGTTCACTTTGTAAAAGTTCTCCATCAGGGACACTTCCAGGCTCTGACAAAACTGCAGGAGATGGAAGAGGGCTCAACACAGTAGGTACTGGATAACTTTCTCTGGTGCAGGTAGTTTGAGTTTCATAACGAATAAGACGAGATTGAAGTTCAGAAAATCCTCCATCTCTTTCCAAAGCTTTTCGGTCATCCAAGCAATATCTAAAATGAGTGAAAGAGCATTAAAATGTAAACCTCCATGAGAGCAATAGACTTTTGCCCTTTAATTAGAAAATAGCAGGACATTTACTTTAAGAGATCTTGTTTAATTTCCTAATAATCACTGGAAGGTTGAGTGACTGGACTATTTCCCTCCCAAGGTCAGTTTTCTTCTAGTTTGCTATATGACATCGCAAAAGATTAAAAAATGTGAAGTACAATCTGATTTCTCTTTGACTTGTGTTTCAGGGCAACAGATTAAGTTAATCCTTTAGCTTATTTTCAAAATAATACAGTTGCTGTTTTAATACTTTTTAAAACTCTACCAACCTCTGATTTCTCAGCATGGCTGATATATGACAACATGAAATGCTGACTTCTGTTAGAAAGGGCAAGTTTATTCTCAACACAAAGATTAAAAGGGTATAAAGGCCTTCTAAACTGGCTCACCAAACAGCTTAGAACATTTTGAATTTTTTCTTTGAAACTCAGTTCCCACCTTATTAACTGACTGACAAATTTTCCTTCAAACACTTCAGCTGTCTGTGCATCTGGTTTCTAGCTGAACCTGACTCAAGGAATCAATGAAATGTTAGCCTAGAGAACGCTTCTGGATTCAAAGAAACCTCGGTTGTTAAGTACAACAAACAAGCATATCAAGAAGATCACCTAGGAGCTGTGTGACCTTGGAAAACTTCAATTTCTCCCCTTTCTACAATTGCATTAAGAAAACACAAATGGCTTCACATATGTGATGGTAGCACTGTATAAATGAAAACCTTTCTCTGTTAGCTGCCATTTTTACCTGTAAAATTCTAAGATACTGCCTAAAATCAGATTTTTTTATCCAAAAGCTTTTAGTTCAATTCCCAAGGAGTATATCATTTCCTGAACATCCTGATTGCCTGATGGAGGTTTTAAGAACCATAACTTTCCCTTGTGACACTTACGTATCTGCTACAGACTTACGGAGTCAGACTCCGGATTTAAATCCAGGCTCCTGTACTGATTACTGTGTGAACTTGGCCAAATTACTTAACTTTATCTATGATTCTGTTGCTTCATCTGCAAAATGAGAATTATAGTACTTATCTGAAAAAGCTAATGTGACAATTCTTTGAATTGTACACATAAACACTTCGAATCGGTTCCTGAAATACGCAAGCAGAACAGTCAAGAAATGCATGTTACTATTATTGTTATCGTCTTATTTTCTATCACAGTAAAGTTGGCAGTATGCTGATAATACGTAGCACAGCCAGAATGCAAACCCAGATTGGTGACTTCAGAGCCTGACTTTAACCATTTTAGTATTTCTCTCTGTGCAAAGTGCAAGAATCATCTTACTCAGTGTTCAACACATGGCTGAGCATTGGAACAATTTGAAGAGCTTTTAAGAAGTACTACATGCTCAGTGTTTCTGATTTAATTGGTCTAGGGAAATACCTAGTTATTGACAGTTTTAAAAATCTGCCTGGGTGACTCTAAAAAACAAAACAAACAAAAACTACTTAAATCCATAGAAACAGAGTAGAATAGTGGTTATAGGGTGGGGAAGGTTATGGGAAGCTGTAGATTAAAGGGTATAAAGTTACAGAGTTATGTAGGACGAATAAATCTAGAAATCTAATACACAGTATAAGGACTATAGTTAACAATATGTACCGTATATTGAAAATTTGCTGAGAGAGTAGGCTTTAGGTGCTCTTGGCATGCAAAACAAGAGGTAACTATGTGAGATACCGGGTATGTTAATTGGATTGGCTACAGCGATCATTTCACTATGCATACATATATCAAATCATCTTATTATATGCCTTAAAAACATATACTTTTTAAAAAGCCTACCTAGATGATTCTAAAGTATAGCTAGGACTGAAAAATCTCTGATCTACTCTGACAGTCTAATTTAACAGGTGACAAAACTGAACTCTAAATCTGAATGTGAGTTGGTGGCAGAGCAGGGAGTAGAACCTAGGTCTCTGGCATCTCTCTAGCTGATATTTTTTCTCTATTCTGTTGTTTAATAAATATATTTCATTAAAAATCAGAAGCAAATGATGAGTCCTACTTCTATCATAGGTAATTGGTAGAATCTGGAGTAAAATTAGAAGCATGAATTTCAAGAGTTCACGCAAGAGAAAATATAATGCCTGACGAGCTTGAATACAGAAAATTTTTGAGAGAAACGATTCATATTTTGATTCTAAGATGAATATTTCTTTCTACCTTAAGATTTTATTTCTAAGATGCAGATTATTTTCTTCCAGTTTTAAAATCTCTTGATCACAGCTGTTCATAATGTCATAGCTTCAACTGAATTATGCACCCTGTACATGTTGATGTTAATTGCCATTTAAAATGTCTTTAAAATGATTATACTGTGATTTGCCATTGGAAAAAAAAATTACTTTGTAAATTAGATAAAAGAAACAGAGAGGCAGGGTGTATACTTGACATTAGTGAAGTAAAAATGCATTGCTGGCTGAATGACTGCAATTCCATATTTTCTTATAAAACAATAAGCAAATGCTTTATGGGTCCTAACAAAGAAAAAACCCCATAAGACAGTGAAGCTGTTTTTGTTTTGTAAATACGAAATAGACAAAATACTGCCTATACCAACGAAGGAAGGAGAAACTGCCAAATCTCTTAGAATAGATGAAGGAAATTTCAGAGCAATGAGAGGCTGGTGTGATCGAATGATTGTCAGAGCATGATAGCAGAGTTTAATTTGCTGCTTAATAAAACAGTGCATTTCACAATTAATGGCCTCTTAAATTCCAGAATAGGGTAAATAAGTGAAAAAACAAACAAGCCAACAGTGGTTATATTTCATTTGCCTTAAGAAACATTGTTTTGCTGCCATGCAATTAATATATCTTTTCCAAATATTCCTTTTTATCAGAGAAAGAGGTCCAGAGTTCTAAGGGCCCACAACAACGTAAGAAGAGAACTTTCTTTGTAGTTTCATATTTACTTTAAAATGTTACTTGAATTTGTTTCTACTCCATAATCTATGTTGAACATAAATAGGCTCTCACACTATACACCCAAATCTTCTTGAAAAAAACATGTTTCTGAATTCATGGTGCTCACCTCCTACAACTTTGTCAGCTCAGTCTCAATATCCTCAGTTTAATGAGCATAAATTTACAGGAAAGACAAGTGAGTCACAGATAGATTTGTTTATTTGTTTATGGGAGTAGGTAGGTAGTAGAGAATTAATTTTTATAGTGAATCAGAATTTCATAACATTATATGTGTATAAGTTAATAAAACTCTGTGTAGATTTAAGCCCATCAGGACACAGTACTCAAATAAGTCTTAATTTAATATTTTGATAAATAATCATGAAGAACATATCCTTGATAAATTTTATAAATTTGTATGCATTATTAAAATTTTTCCATAGTAAATTAAAAACAGCAGGAAAAAAAGGGTAGAGAGATAGAGACTCACAATAAATAAAATAAAATTAAAATTTTGGAAAAATAATCTAAATAGGATTATATGATAGACACTTTAGCCAGCAATTCAAATGTAATTATTGTAGCTTATTTTATTCAAATCAGTGTTTCAGTGTGTTTATAGGATCGAAGAGGTGAAAAACAGATGTGTCCTGGGGTCTTCTGGCCATGTAGCTAAGCAAATGTTAATACTAGTACATTTTCTCAACAGTGAACACTATTTTTCATAATAGTAACATAAACACTGTTTACTGGTTTCAATTTTCACATTCAAATTAAATGCAAAATACCTAAAATTTTTAATTAGATTCCTTTAATAGATTAGAAGGCCCTAAAATTTTTATCAAACTAAGTGGGGGAGCTATTACTGTATAGCTAATGGAATAAGCAAGAGAAGTTTAACTATACACATTTAAAAACATGAAAGTAAATAGCAGAGAGCTCAAATTAAGAAGAAGAATCAAATCGTTTTTCAGAATCAATATTTTATATTGAGACACTTAAAAATATTGACAGAAGGATATTTTTTAAAATAAGAGATAGTTACCAGGTAAACTAAACCAAACAAATAAATATATATATATATTTTTTCTAAAAGCTGGGGCTGTAGGTAGGTAGTAATAAGGAAAGGAATTGATTTTCATTCTAAGTTTTCTGTAATGTTTAATTTCTAGGTTTTTAATGAAATCAAAAGGGGGGGACATAAAACTAAATCCTATTAATGAAATATTTACATAGTAGAACAAGATGTTCCCATTTAAATTTAATAAACCTAGTATAAATGAAAAGTAAAATTTTGGGCTGGGTGCCGTGGCTCACGCCTGTTCCCAGCACTTTGTGGAGCCGAGGCAGGTAGATCACTTGAAGCTAGGAGTTCAAGACTACCTAGCCAACATGGCTAAACCCTGTCTCTACCAAAAATACAAAAATTAGCCAGGCATGGTGGTGCATGCCTGTAATCCCAGCTACTTGGAAGCCTGAGGCATGAGAATCACTTGAACCTGGGAGATGGAGGTTGCACTGAGCCAAGATTGTGCCACTGCACTACAGTCTGGGTAAAAAAGTGAGAGAAACGTAAAATTTTGTAATCAATGCCCAAAAGGGTGTATGGCTAAAAATATAGTTTAAGTAAAAGCTTCAGCTAAATTTAAGGCTATTTGGGAAACATCTCTACCCTTTTTATGTTAAAGGGAGAACAATAATCCTCTCAAACAAGGAGTCCTTTAATCAAATACCAGAAATAAAAAGATGGATCAGGTGGCCTTTTTTAGCTTTTTATAATTCAATAGTTATCTCTGAGTTACCTCTCCGTTGTTCACAAAACAATTTAAAATTCTTATGTTGCCATTTAGATTCAAATTAGCATTTCATACAGGACTTCTTTTAGAAATAATTCATTACTGAATGTTACACTTCATATTGCTCATTTCAAAGTTCTCAAATTCTTTTTTTATTTTGGGACAAGGTCTCATTCTGTCACCTGGCTGGCGTGCAATGGCATGATCATGGCTTGCTGCAACCTTAACCTCCCAATATCAATCGATCCTCCTGCCTCAGCATCCTGAGTAGCTAGGACTACACATGCAAGTCACTATGCCCAGCTAATTTTTGTACTTTTTTGTAGAGATGGGGTTTCACTATGTTGCCCAAGCTGGTCTCAAACTCCTGGGCTCAAGCAATCCACCTGCCTTGGCTTCCCAAAGTGCTGAGATTACAGGCATTAGCCACAGTGCCTGGCCTCAAATTCTTATTTCAACTGCTTTTCCACACAGACAGATATTTAATGTTGTTTCATGTATCAATCTTTCCTTCCTTGTTATAATTAAATAGTATTGCTTTATATAAATATACCATAGATTATTTATCTATTTTCCTATTGATATATTCCTAGGCTCTTTCCAGTTTGGGGATATTGAGAATTAAACTATTATGTGCATACTTGTGTAAGTCTTTCTCTCAGAAAAATATCTAGTATTGAAATGCTGGGCCCTATCTAACAATTTCTGAGCAACTATAATGTAATTGGTGACCAGGAAAACATTAATGTGACCCATAGTGTAAATATATATTTATAACATAGGGGCCAAAACAATTTTGATATAAAAAATATCTAGTAATTCATAATAGGGTGTTTAAATGCTGTTGAACTGATTAATCATCAAATAACTTCTTCAACAGAAGACAAATTATTTTTGTATGCAATGCTCTGCTTTTTGAGGTTTTTGACATACTCTTTTGGCCTCTGTCTCAATTTATATCATTATATTAAAGTCACTCTTCACACAACTGAGGCTGTGTCAACAATATACAGAATAGTAAAGTATAAATAAAAACTTACTCAATTCCATGATAATGACATCCTGAGGCTTTCTCAAAAGGTAAGGCCTGAAGTTTCCCAGGACTGAGTTCTGGTGTCAGAATAAAAGTCTTTTCCCTGAAACAAAAAGTTTTTCATTTGTATTCAAAGTTTATTTCGTGACAAAGAGAAAGTTAAAGAAAGTACCTAATAAAACAAATCTGACTTTTTCATCTACAGTTGAATTTTATGTGGGATAAAGGTTAAGCAACATCAGAAAGTATAAGAAGGAAATGAAGCAAGGTTAGGCCTTGGCTTTCGTCACTTACATTTTCTGCACCTCAAGTAAGTTATGATGTTATTTATTGCACAAAACTATTCTGAGAAATGGGTAAAACACAAATGGAATATGATTTATGATGGCAATTCAAGAAGCAGTATTATTTATTTTCTTTTTTTTTTTTTTTTTGAGATGGAGCCTCACCCTGTTGCCCAGGCTGGCATGCAGTGGCGTGATCTCAGCTCACTGCAACTTCTGCCTCCCTGGTTCAAGCAATTCTCCTGCCTCAGCCTCCTGAGTAGCTGGGATTACAGGCACCTGCTACCCTGCCCGGCTAATTTTTGCATTTTTAGTAGAAACAGGGTTTCACCATATTGGCCAGGCTGGTCTCAAATTCCTGACCTCAAGTGATCTGCCAGCCTCGGCCTCCCAAAGTGTTGGGATTACAGGCATGAGCCACCACACCCAGCCAAGAAGCAGCATTATTTCTAAAAAATGTTTTTTCCTTGGTAGAATAAACTAATGTTTAGGCATTTAGTTAATCCTTTTTTTTCAAGGGAATAATTAAAGTCAACTTGAATATTTGGTAAAGATAAAATAATTTACTTCCTGCTATAACACATGTGGGACTCAGATCTTTCTTTGCCTGAGAATGTAGTCATTGACACCTACTTTAAGAGTCAGCAACTTTTTAACTATCAGAGGATATAGAGGCTAACTGCTGATTTCAGTCTTTTTCTGAAGTAGGTTTTCAATCAACTGGCATGTTAGAACTAATCACGTCAAGTTTACATAAAATATTCATGCTCCAGCCTTTCCACACCTAGAACTACAGAGATATATCAAAATCTGGAAAAGAAGAGGTCACTGCAATTAGATTAAGCTCTTTGGGTTATTCTGATAGGGGTCATTCTTCTCTGAAGGAAAGGAAACCACTGTTGTAATATAATGAATCATGGTCCTGAAGCTTGTTAGATGGAATGGGGAAATTATGCAACAGTGGTTTTTAAATAGTTAATAGGTAAAATGAAATACCAGGGGCTTGAGTTCAGAAGAGTTGGAAATAATATGTAGAATGGCAAGTAAATAGTAGAGTACTAAGAATAAATTTGCTATCACATTTTCCCACCTATGGTAACAAAAACTGTCTTGCCACTGAAAATTATCTAGGATACTATGATAAGCATTTGAAATCATTACATTAAAATGCAAGATTCATGCCAACTAATGAATCCTAAAAAACAGACGTTACATTCAAATGCTTCCATTTAAAATATTCCACAAAAGGTAACACTAGTAAATTACAATAGCCCCAGTATTTCAATGATTATTAAAATAAATAATTTTGTAAAATGGAAATCTTTAAGTAGCAGTTCACTTCTTTCCTTTACTATGCTGTCTCTCATTTCTCATATCAGTCGCCCCTGGCAACTTAACCTATTTTTGTGTAATTTCACTCACAACTTGCTCTTTCTAAAATAAACATTTTGATGAATACGTGTTTTGTCAGTGTTCATTATTTCCTTGGTATATACATAGGAGTCATGTTTGTACTCTGTTTAACACAGGATTTTGGATGGCTTCTTATGCAAGTCATGAAAACTCATCCTTCAGCTCTAATGCTAACAGGAGATACATTTGATAGCAATGCAGTTCTTTACTAACGTTGAAGAATCACATCAAATTTTCCTAAATAAATCACCTACAACTAGTTTCCAGAAAGAACTAACTTTACCTCTTCTACAATGCACCTAGAAAGACATTCTGTCAAAAACAGTACAACTTACATAATTCAGTTTTGGCAAACTGACTGTCAGTTTCTGCTTAATGATTTAAAAGGACAGTAGTCCAATAACCAAATAGATGAAAACATATACTTCTTTACTTTCTCGATTCCCACAACAAAAGATTATCAATCTTTCCAAGTTATGAGAAAAAAAATTACTCCAAAATTATATAAATTTTATGTCAATAAAAGCATTATGTCATTAAGACTCTCAGGTTTTCAAAGTTGCTCTTGAACATGCACATAAAGGCAACAATGTTCCAGAAATATTTCTGAGATATAGCTGCCTTTGAATAACTCCTTTCTGAAATTCACCTTTAAAGTCAATATGTATCACAGTGTAATTCAAATCAAGCTCATAAAAGTGATCAAAGTGAGCTACAATTTTTAAGGTCTTTTGGAAGGTTTTCAAAATAATGAATTAACAATTAAAAAGACATTGGAGTAATAAGTAAATTATTCTGCTCTCACAAGTATTTGATGTCACAATTTTATGGGCAATTTTGTCAATGCCAGCAATATGCAGCATTTATTAACTAGTAACTTAGTGGAAATTGTCTTGGAAGTCAAATTAGTTGTAAATTATTCACTGAGACACTGAATTCTTACTTGGCAATGTCATAGTTCAAAAGCATTTTTATTATACTTTCCTGTTCTTCAGTTGAAGGGCTATGCTTTTTGCTACTATTAGGCATGCCTGGCGATGCTCATGCCAAGTAGTGGCCAGTATCAAAACTAGAGTAACACAGAAAAGAGAATTAAAAAAAAAATTTGTAAGTCAAATTCAAATTTTTTATTAGAAAGTATTGTCCTTTGCATACCAAATAGAAGCCACTGACTTCTAGAGGGAATATGCTGAGTTTGCTTTTCTTATTCCTGTTTCTCTTATTTTCAATGCCACAAAACTGTAGGATATTTGGGTACCATAAAAAGTGAAGATTAAGGCCAACAGACAAACATTGACATCAAACTTATAAATTTTCCCTGAGTAGTATAGGGCATCAATAACTAAGGAAATGAGACACGATTTTATTTCAAAGTAATTCTTAAAAAGTTAATTGGAAATTATAAGTTTCTAACCTACCCCTTTTGAATCGGTAAAGGTTGAAGATCTCCAACGGGTAATCCATCTGAGGTAAAGTACTTCAGCAATTCTTTAGCATCCAATAATGTGATTGAGTCCCGAGGAACCTCTTTGTGGCCGAGCAACTGTTCAGATGAATGAGGTAATGAACCAGTTCTGGGAAAATAATGTTATGCAGATTTATTAAAAGTGGATTCAATACAGAGAAAAGTCAGAGTCAAAAAGAAAAAAGTAAATTTGAATTCACCGTAGTCAGGAAAAGGGGATATGAGCAGAAACGAGAAAAATATACCAAGAACACTGGAGAATTAAACATTTAGAAAAGACAATAAAGTAAAATATTAGCAAATCATTTAGTTTCTAACTATATTTTTAAAAATCTTTAGGTCACAATAAAACTTGCAGTTATCATGTCAACAAGTAGTATTTTAACTACTTAAAATAAATATAATTACATTATCTATGAATGATGGCCTATTATTCAGTGGTGTGAAGTTATCAATTCTATATAATGTAAAGCTTAATTCTCTTATATGTTCTGAAATCCCACAGTACTTTAAATTTTTGATGGAAGAGACTGAATGTTCCAATTTTCCATGAACTTGAAAGATTACTTGAAACACAACCATGAAATGAGACAATACTCGGAAATCTCCCCAAAGTCTCTTGTAGCCATGATTATGACATTATGAATAAGCACTGAATCATTATTATATACCTGAAATACATGCGGGACTTTGTATTTTTCAAACTACTTTACATATAATATATTCTTAATCCTCAAAAATTCCTTTGAAAAAGATGGAATAGGTCTTATCTCAAAATGAAAAAATAACTAAAAATAAGTACTTTGTAAAGTGAAAATCAGCATGCCAAACTTAAAAAGCAATCATTATTCCTACTTTTCAAATAAAGATGAAAATATACAAAAGGTTATATTGCAGACCCAGGGTGATACAGCTATTTAAAATGATAGAACTAGACTAACTCCAAATTAGTTACTATTTCTACTCTATCACTCTGTAAATAAGAAAAACTCACAGAAAGTTTTAAATACTGGAAAGTGAAAAACAACGTAGCTTCAGTTAGATGTTTCTAGTTAGAGGTTTCACTATGCACTGAATCACAGATCACCATAGCATAAATAAAATATTTCAATATCTGCACAGAAAATTGATTTCCCAACTTTGTTAATCCAACTGTTTCCTGATTATCACTGAAATTAAGCATTTTTACTGATATTTACATGATTAAAATGTTGACATTATAGTTTTAAACATATTTCTATACATTAAAGATCAATAATATACTGACAGTGCCTCTTTCCTTTTCCTATTCCTTTGTTTTTAAACGGAAAATGTTAATCTAATAAAAATAGTCAACAAAACACACACATTTTCTCTGGACTTCATACTCTATCAGGGTAGGAGCTATACAATGATTTTAATTTGTAAAGGTACAGAACCATGTTCCTTTCTCAGTGTCAGTGGTGATGGCCCAGAATAAAGCTCCCCGCAATTTAGTGCTGGGTGAAGCACCAATGCTTCTTGCCTGCTGATACCCTAAAGTATGCCCTAACGTGAAGCCTAGCAAACATGCTCCACCCCAGATCTCACTTCTTCTAACATTAATATAAGTGAGAGACGTGGGGAATAGGACTACACATATGGGAAAAAAAAATACATGCCAACTACCTATAGAAAGCAACATGGCCCTAAATTCTTAGTTATAAACAGAAAATCAAGGACCACCAGACACTGGAGAAAAATTATACATAAGAGAAAAACACCAGAAGAACAAATAAAACAGCTGCAAATGAAAATAAGGCAATTCAAGAAACAGATAAAACAAGTTTAAAGAAAATTCTAATTAATATCCTTACAGTATCACCTCAAGTCTCATTATTAATAAAAGAATAATTGCTAGAAAAAATATGGCAGAACAAGAGAAAATTATTAGAAATTTAAAATATGACTATTAAAATTTTTAACAGAAAAGATGAAAACAAAGGTAAAGGAAATACCCCAGAACATACAGCAGAAAAGTTAAAGAGTATTAAGAAAAAAATCAAATTAAAAAAAATCCAGAAAGTTTTATATTAATTAAAACAGGTATTTCAGAGAGAAAAGAAAATGAAGGGAAGACTAGTATTGAAGAAATAATAAGATATGTCTCAGAGTCAAAAAGGACAAAAGACTTGAATCTAAAACCTCTCATACCATGGCCTCTTGTAATTTCTAAACATTAAGGAAAACAGAAAATTGCAAAAGTTTTAGAGACAAAATAAAATACCTATTAAGGAATAAAAATCGATCTGGCATCAGACTTCTCTTTAAGACATGAAATCCAAGAAAATACAGAACTAATCTAAAATATAATCAAAAGAAATACCAGGGTAACAAATATGCAGGTAGAGTTGGTCAAATTAGAGTAGGAACTCAGAGAGAAGAAAAATAAAATTAAGAACTGTCTATTGCATAAGGTTTAGAGATAGAAGATAAGAAGGGAAGAAAAATAGGGGTGTTAATTACTCATCTTTCCCAGTGGGAAGTTATAAGATATCATTTAAAACTGGTAGGCAAGAAATTGAGGTTCACTGGTGGGTATCCTGTTCTTTTCTCACTCTTCTTTCTTGTCTTCGTCAAACACCAGGGATTCTCAAGGAGTGGTCTTATCCTCCATTTCTTTTCTCCTCATGGTCTCACCATGTGACTCATCAACCATCATGTTTGGAAACCCCTACTGATGATAACTCCAAATTGAGTTCGATATTCCCACAGTCCACTTGTTATTTCCACTTGGATAATTCATAGATCAAACATATCATCCCTAAAGAAGCATTCTTGATTTTTTTTCCCCAAAACTGTCTCACCCCATTTCCACCCATCTATCCCAGAAGAACACCACTCACTTGATTGAAGCCAGAAATCTAAATGAACTTCAATGTTTTCTCTCCTTCTCTTTCACATCTAATGCATCATAAGAAGCTCTTCACTAGCTTACCACCAACATATCACCCAAATTTGTTCCCACTGCTACTGCTCTAATTTGAGATCGCCATCATCTCTCATTTAGCTTACAGAAAAGGCCACCTAACTGATCTTTCTCCTCTAATCTGTCCCTCCAGCCATTTATTTGCCGCAAGAAAGCAAAATTTTCACAAAATCATATTCCATCACTCTTTCATATGAAATCTTTCCACCAATGCACTTACAATGAAATCCAAACTCTGCAGGAGGACATATTTGGTCCTGTGTGACTGAATGTACTTCACCCATTTATTCATTAGGTCTCAGCTCAAATGTAACCTCCTCTAAGAGGTCCCCCTGACCATCCACCTCATTTAAGTGAGTACTGCTACTTGCTTCCCCACAACAAATAAAATTATTCTCCCCTAGTCTTTTTATTTCATTCACTACACACAGAGTAATTTACAATTACTGTATTTACTTGTCTGGTTACTTGTTTCGATTGCTTCTCTCATTAAAAGGTTAAGCTCTAGAGGGCAGTGCACAGCTTGCTCTTCCTCATCTTCCCAGCGCCCAACACATAGCTGGTACTCCGTAAATGTCTGTTTCATGTGTATGAAACAAAGTTATAGCAAGTATTAAAATACTATCCATGGAGGAGCTAAAACTAAAAATGTGATTTGTAATGTCTGAGGGAAAAGTAATGTAAGAAACCTTAACTTCTCTTTTATTCCATCATTCAACAGTTATGTATTGAGGACCTACTATGTACCAAACAAAAATAACAAAAACAAAGCAAAACAAAAATTCCACCTCCTACAGTTCAATAATAGGTGCTATATAAACATATTTGAATGTAAAATAGGAAGAGATCAAAGTGGTTCAAATGAGGCGAGTACTTCTACTTGGTTTTACATGTTCTTGTAGTAAGATTTTCTTATATCTTCATATACTATTTTATGTGTATGGGCTACGGTCTGGAAGGCTATACACCAAAATGTTCACTGTGATTACACAGGCCTAGAAGGTACAAGTGCAGGTCAGACAAAGATAAGCATTTCTTTCCCTTTTTAATTAATATATTACTGTACTGATTAACTATTTACAGTAAGTATTTCTTTTATAATAAAACTATAAACTGCTTATATCTCATAAACATAATTTATTTTAAAAAAGAGTTCACTAAAACTACTGAGCTATCACATGCTTTACTACAGATTCAAATATTACCTCATTTTTTGCTTAGCTTTTTCAAAAGTTTCCAAATTTTGAAGAACATGCCTTTCTGGCCATTCCAGAGGATTGGTTTCTGTTTGACTTGAGGAATTAGGTTCCACTGGACTAAAATCTAAAAGGAAAGAAGTACACATAAGTCTGAAAAGTATTAACATCCTGAATTTTGCTAATAAAAATGTGTATTTATAGACACATACATACGTGTGTGTCTGTGTCTATAAAGGCATACTTACCTTAGGCATTTATTAAAGACCTCTCTGATGGCCTAACCTGTGCAAAACGCCATAGAAATGTTTGTTGGAAATAAAAATAAAATATCACCGCATAATAGAAGTTACAAGCTAGAATCCACAAAATTGAATTAGCATTATTTAGGACTCCTATGGAATAAAAACATAACTTTGCTGTTTTGGGTGAAAACAGTTCTATTTTTTATAATTTTCATGACTTTGAGTTTTAATATGTGGAAAACAGTTTGAAATGAAAAGAAGGCAACTCTGTAGAGAATATATTGGATATTCTGTGTGATTTTCATACTAAAATAGGAAGTAGCACAAGTAGACAAAAAATTACATCTTTTAATAAAAGAGATTACCTTGTTCTCAAAGCTACAATAAGAAGATAATAAATAAGTTATCATGTTCCGATATTCTCTCTGAGAAGCCAAGATCTTTAAACATACACACCTTTGAATCACTAACATTCAATGTTGTTTTCTACAAATAAAATATTATGTGTAAAAGTGTTTTTATCTTTCTAGACAACATGCTGTAGTAAACTAATATTGAGATTGCTGATGATATTGGGATTTTCAACAAAAACCTAAAGGGACAGTTTCTATTCTTATTAGAAATTATTATTAATAGTATTAATATATTCAAACTGTTTTAACACTGGCAAAATTACTAACTGTGCTACTTTTTGGATTGCAAAACTATCTGGTTTTAGAAATGTTTTAGACACGTTTTAATAAACTGATTGAAAATTATTGAACATTAGCTATTTGACTATCAACATTCGAACAAATGTACTCATTTTATATTTTTGAGAGGTCTTAGAAAATAATGATTTGGTAAAGAAATTTTATTTATTTATTTATTTTTCCCAGATACAAGAGTCTCACTCTGTCGCCCAGGCTGGAGAGCAGCGGCATGATCCCGGCTCACTACAACCTCTGCCTCCTGGGTTCAAGCAGTTCTCCTGGGATTACAGATATGTGCCACCATGACCAGCTAATTTTTGTATTTTTAGTAGAGACAAGGTTTTGCCATGTTGGCCAGGCTGGTCTCGAACTTCTGACGTCAAGTGATCCATCCACCTTGGCCTCCCAAAGTGCTGGGATTATAGGCGTGAGCCACCATGCCCAGCCTGGTAAGGAATTTTTAAACAAGAAACATAAATGAAAATGAATGCAAACTGTATCTTATCTTTCCTTCTACTTATTAAACTATTTAACCTTGAATAGTTTACAATATTTTCAATACCTATATTGAATTGCCCTCTCTAAACATCATCCAAATACAACACTTCCCATTTTTTAGTAAAGGTGGTAAAATACTATTTTAAAGAGTAATAAGCTTTATAATCAAATAACATGCTTCTGAATGTTCATGTGGCTTTCCACTAAAAGTATAAAAAAAATCATTTACAGTTCTGCACAGCTTCATGCTATGAGTTCATAAAAGAATATAACCAATCTTAAATAACAGTAAACATTAAATGGTTCCTAAATATTACCATGTAATTAACTACTAATTGTACAACCTAAAAAATAAATTACATAGGCCAAATATTAAGAAATAGGTGAGAAAACATTCATATGTGTTATGTCTTTTGTAGAATCATTTAATACAATTCTTACAATAAAATAAAACACAATATTTCATTTATGTGGCAGTCAAAACACTGGGCTATGCTGAGAGCCAAAAAGCACAAAGGCTCTCTGAGAAACCAAGAACAGTTCTTTAAAAAAAAAAATCATTTTATAGGAGAAACAGAAATAGAACAATAGAACCAACATAATAGGGAGAATAGGAAAAACTGACCCATAAAATCAAAATCACAGCAAACAAAAAGAGATGACACTAAGTGGTTAATGAACTGAGGCCATTATAACCTTACATGCTTAAATAGGAACAAGTCATAAAGAGATGTTATATTGTAAATCAATAAAGCAAGAATTATAAATAAATGCCAGAAGATGTCTTGTAAGTGTGTGAAGTAATAAAATAATGATCTTACAAAGGAAAACTTGTTTATGCAGTGTGTCGATGTGTCCAATAGTCCCATGCAAAGGAGATAGTTACTGTAGTTACTGTATTATGAATTCAGATATCACATTTGACATGTCAAAGTCTTTAGCAACTTTGTGACAATGTGTAAATAAATGGTTATATTAGGCATTTTCTACATACTGACTTGTCATTTGTTACACATGCTAGAGTTTTTACCAAAAAATGAGCAGATTAAATAACTTTATTAATTACCAGTAACTCCTAATGTGTATGCTTGCAAATGAGTCCAAATATGATATCTAATTGACCTTAATGTTTCTTTCATTATGTAACTTACATGTAGATGTATTTATTCAACTCAAAGCTACAAAAGATGTTAAAAATCACAATTTCATTCTTAGGAGTCATGTTCAAATGTATCATCTGTCAGATTTCAGTCCAGGTTCTAAAAATCTTTCAAATTTCTTTCATTTGTTCAACAAATACAAACTTAAAATGTGATCTAATAATATGAAGAAAAATCACAGGGAGAGAGTATAACAGAAAACAGTTGAAACTGGGGAAGGTCTGGGAAAGCCTCTTTGAGAAAGTGACATTTAAATCAAGATCTGAAGAATTATCATCAGGTAATCCGGTAAAGGCTGGGAAAAAAGAATTCCAGGCAGAGGACACTGCATCTATAAAGTTCCTGAGGCAGAAAGAAATGTGACATGTCTGAGGAAAGGAAGGACTTCCTGTGGTAAAAAGGAAACAGAAATGTACTGGTACTAGAATAAGCACAAAGTCAGATATCATTTAAGGTTTTTACAAACCATATGAAGAATGATGCATTCTATGTGCAATCAGAAGCAATCAAGAAGGTCTGAGCAAAGGAGTGACATAATCTGACTATAGATTGTGTCAATCCTTTGCTCAAACCTTTTAGATTTTAAGATGAGCACTACTGCAGCTTAGTGTGTCAAATGTTCTTTGTATAGGTAACTCTAAGAGGTATATCCTTAAACTTATATTAAAAACTTAAATAAAAGTCCTAGCAATTATTTAAGCCCTTTCTACCTTTCAACCCTTGTCTCCCGTACAAATCCTCTGGTAAGCCAATCTCTTTCTTGATCTCAGTTTGCCTTTTTGTTTTACTCCATGACCCTGAATATGGTGCTTCTACCTGGCAAATCTCACCTTCTCCTCTCTATCTACATCTTATGCATCATTCAAGACCTACATCGACTCCCTTGACTCCTAATCAGCCTTCATGACTATTCTATCCTACCAGTAGTTCTCTCCTCAAAATTTATATTTAACCAGCACTTACTTTATACCAGGCAACTGTCTAAGCAATTTAATCTTTGTAATAACCTATGTCATCTGTAATTTAAAGATAAAGAAACTGAGGCACAAAGATGTCAGAAAACATGCCCAAGGTCACATTGCAAGTAAGCTACTAGTCTTGCTCCAGATCCCATGCTATAACCATGGAGCCATGGTCTCTCACTTACTGAACACATCCCCCATTTACAAGTAATCTAATAATGTCTCTAGCACCTTTCAGATTACTCTGTATGCTATTTAACTTGGGTACTGACATGCAATGGTGATAATAATGATAATACAAACAACATCTTTTTTGTTACTTGTATTCTAAGTGTTTTACAGGTATCAACTCATTTGATCCTCATAGTAACCCTACTAATCCTCACAATAATCCTAATAAGTGGGCTATATTATTATTCCCATTTTAAACAGGAGGTAACAGGTGGAGTTGAATAATTTTGCCTAAAGACATTTAGCTAGCAAGTAACAAAAGTGAGATATGAACCTTGACAGTTTAGCTCCACGGCCTGTGTCCTCAAATAAGGTTATTCAAATTCTTCACAACACTAGAACTCAGGAAAGCAGAAAGAAATACAACTAAATATTGAAATGATTTCCAGCTGTCTCCGTGAAGTTTGACTGTTCCTGCCCTAACGAATGTTAAATGTGCATCATCTTATCATATGTACCTTTACCTCTGCCAAATTTACTATGCAGATTTTCCTTTCCATATGTGAAAATGTAGCTTAATAGAAATTCACACATTCCAGCAACTTAGTAAGACTAAATAGAGGGATCATCTTAAAATGCTTCTTCCTCTGCCCAAAAACAATTACACTGAACATATTTAATGAAAAAAGTTACTAGAAAGTTTATAATGTTTAAATAATCAGTAATACAGTTCATCACCTATATATACATACTTGCATATGCTTAAGTCTCTAACATTATTTAAATTCGTGAAATACATTTTGATTTGACCAATACATTTTCTAAGTTTTAATAATAAATAACTGTCATAGCTGCCACACACACACACACACACACACACGAACGAAAATTTAAAGTAATAAAAAACTCACCATTTAATATATTGAAGGTTTTTATTTTGTTCATCTTTCTTAGACTCATTTTAGGAATCATAGCATCAAAATAATCTAAAAACTGTTTCCTTGTGAGTACTAACAGGCTTTTTAGTTCAGCAACAGAAACTGTTTCAGGCTGCTTTGCCAACTTTCTCCTTTCTAAAAGAAAAATCAATATAATTGACTGTTATTTTTAAGCCTCTTTGGAGCTCATCTATTACTCTTTTGTGGAAAATATCCTCCGAATTAAAACAAGTGAATTTCTCCAGCAAATCAACATTCCTGTTTTCAGGAATGTAGGCCTGCTTTCACTTTAATCCTATTTGTAGGTAATGGGAGAACTTCCAGTTATGTGAGATAAACATAAGTAATCCATTAATACTAAAAGTTGATAAGAGATAAAGGCAGGTTTACAAAAGTCTTCAGAAATATACTGCAGAGCATTAAAATGGTCTTATGCTCATGTTTACGTAGAAATAAAATCTGTTAGACTTTCAGTTAAATACGGTAGCTTGGCCACTTCTGTTTCTTCTTCTCAAAACCTAAAATCACAACAAAGATATAAAAAGGGAGAAAAAAAGAAGGAATGATAAATAATGACATTTTTCAACAAATTTTGGAAGACAAAAATGACAGCAGAGAGGTAATTGAGTCTGCAGAGCAGAGGAAAAGCCACCTTGGCTGCCTGCAGAGAAGCATTACCAAGGAGTGCAGGGTAGCTGGTGGTGAGATGCTGGTCTGAAACAGAACTGGACGTAGCACAAGCAGTTAGAACTCCAGGTCCTTCCCCCATCCAACCCTCTGTCCCTCATAGCCAGGCAACACTGCTTGCATTTTCTCTTTTTTTGGTATGGAACATCAGGTATACAAAAAGATAGTATTGAGGCTGGGGTTAAAACTTAAGAGGTTAAGTAAAAATCTATTCACTGAAAGGTTGGACTCCAAGCCCTAATACCAGAAAGCTAACAGCCACAAATGCCCCACTGGATATATCAGAGGATTCTCCTTTGGTGAAACTGAATCCTGTCAGAGAAAAGAACTCTAGATACCAACACTGGGGTGGAGTTAGGGGTAGACGCTCATGAACAAAATACTGAATTGTCACTCCGCCATACTATGGTGAAGCTTGACAGATATTACGTTAGAAGTAAGCGTACAAAACTACCATTTCAAAATAGGATGGAAAGAAAAGAATCTCCAGACATTTAAGGAAAGGTATTGAGGGGAGAGGCAGTTCTTTATTTCCCTGTGCAAAGATTTGATTCAGTGAATACTTTCAGCTCCCCTCTTCCTTTCCCATCACTCAATGAGCTAGTCATGAACAAGCCACACTCTGATAGATTCTTCCTCTCTGATTTTCATCTGGGTGAGCAAGTCTTCAGCATGTATGTTCTCTGCAGACTTCTGCCACAGGATTGCTCTGCAGTTACCTAGCTCTGACAGCCATTCAGTGGCAAAGTTCAATGCTGGGTGTATGTATGAGATGGCCAATATGGCCATAGATCTAAAAAGCCATATCCCATAATACAACTTTTTATTTTTCTATTTTTTTTATTTTTGAGATGGTGTCTCGCTCTGACACCAGGGCACAGTGGCGCCATCTCGGCTCACTGCAACCTCTGCCGCCCGGTTCAAATGATTCTTCTGCCTCAGCCTCCCGAGTAGCTGGGACTACAAGCATACACCACCACGCCTGGCAAATGTTTGTATTTTTTAGTAGAGACGGGGTTTCACCATGTTGGTCAGGATTGTCTCGAACTCCTGACCTCATGATCCTCCCGCCTCGGCCTCCCAAAGTGCTGGGATTACAGGCGTGAGCCACCGCACCCGGCCAATACAACTTTTATCTATAATTTATCTCAATTTGTATGTTACTTATATTTATTTTTCAGTTGGTTCCAATGTTGGGGGAAGAAGTGGGCACTATTCATTGAAAAACCCAAACTAAAAAACATCCAACAGAGAGACTAAGGCAAATAAACAGAAAAAAATAGAGTTCAGCAGAAACAAAAGCACTGTAGAGAACAAAACAAAGTTTGCTATAATTTTCTCATAGATATATGAGAAGACACTGCACCCATGAAACACGTACAGGATGCTTTGATAAAGAAAAAATATCAATGAACAAAAAATGACTCTAAGCACACAGGAAATCAAATTTGAAAAATTCCATAGAAGAGCTGTAAAATAAAATGGAAGATATTCCCCTAAAACTAGAAAAGATAATATGAAACTAGGAAAGGAAATCAGGCATTCGGTCCAGAAAAGTCAGTATCTAACAAGAGCTCCAAAGACAGGGGGAGAGAGAATGGGAGGAAGAAAATTATTAAAAGGACAAAAGAATTTCAGATTTCAAGATATAACTCTTCCATTTAAATGGCCAATCAAGTACACAGTTCATTAAATGGGGCCGGTGGGGAAGAGGGGAAAGAAAAACACAATATGACTGACTCAAAGTAAACCTTCTAGAGATAAAGATTCTGGAGACAAAAAGTGGGTACAAACCAAGTAAACCAAAATTAGATCACCACAAAGAACAGGAATTGTATTTGACTTCTCAATAGAAACACAGCAAAGTAGAAGACAATGAAGTAGTATCACTGAAATTCTGAGGGGAAATGATTTTCAACCTAGAATTTTATTAGTGAAGTAATTACATTTTCAGACATGCAAGAACTCGAAAAACTTATGACCCGTCAACTTTTACTCAAAAAAGTGACTGGAAGAAGTGCACCAACTGAACAAAGGAATAATCCAAGAAAAAGGAGGATAAGGGGTCTAGGAAAAAGAACATTCCGAAAGAAGAAAAGTGGAAGGAGAAATCTTCAAGATATTAGCAAGTCTAACAAGCTATAGGTCCACAGTCGAGCAAAATATGAAACACTCCAGGAAAGAAATTAATAGAGAAATAAAAAAGAATTGATGTGTCTGAACACACAACGAAAGTTAATGATAGGAGAGCAGAAGAAATGTTGGAGTCTCTGGAAAAACATAACAAAGTTTTGTCCATACAGAAGAGCAGGCAAATTAAAAATAAGGTGATTATCAACCATAAGAAAACAAAGAATTACAGAAGAAAAGAGAGATGGAATCATTATCATTTATTACATGGCTCAGCAGCAAACATTTATAAAACTATAATAATGTTAAAGCTAACTACTGATTTAAACAAAATCCATGAGTTCACTGCAAGAGGCAGAAAGAGAAAGTGAAGATTATTTGGGAAAGTGAAGTTTTTATCTTCCATAGTTAGATGTTAAGATAATGCCTGAAACTGGTAAATCAAGAAATAGCAGCATACATACATACATTATTTGGAAAAATGGGAGGAAATGCCAAGGGTTCTCCTGGAAGAGCTGAGGAT
>NW_016107383.1:6588420-6590735 GCF_001604975.1 Cebus imitator | reverse complement strand
CTCCTGGAAGAGCTGAGGATAGCTGTCTATGAACACAGGGACTGAAAGATGGGGAAGCATGGGTAGCGCATTGCTGTTGGCCACTTGAAGCTTTTCCAGTATCATTTGATTATCCATGTACTACTTTAATAAAAAATATTCCATCTAAAAACACTTCTAACCTATAAATTCATAGAGAATTCAGTACAACACACATTTATTAATTTTGAGAGTTTACTGCTTAAAAGGCACTACACTGTGTCGTTAAACACAGGATTAAAGCATGATCACATTACACTACCTGAGGTCAACACAGAAATAATGCAAGGGAGTAGAATAAGAAGGAGGCAACAGTGTCAAAATTCTACTTTAGAACATCAGCTTCATGATACAAGCCTCTGTAAAATCCCACGTCACCAGTGTGGACATTGGTATGGTCCTTCCAGATCTGACCAAGATAACTAACATGGTTTCCACAATCAAGAAAGTAACAGCAAAATGAGAGCTGTAATATACTCTGCTTCGATTACATCCTCTTAGTGAGAAAATCATAAGCCTCACTGTCTTTTTCTGCAGTCTGCTGGGAGCCATTCTAAAGCAAAAAGTTATTGATGGTTTGCTTTTATCTAAAAGATGCACAGACTAAAGTGCTTCAGAACTTAGCCCCTATGTTTTTATTGATGTTAAAAATATACTCAAATTCGAGACCAGCCTGACCAATATGGAGAAACCTCATCTCTACTAAAAATACAAAAATTAGCCAGGCATGGTGGTATACCTGTAATCCTAGCTACTCAGGAGGCTGAGGCACAGAATTGCTTGAATCAGGAGGTGGATGTTGCAGTACGCCAAGATCGTGCCATGGCAATCCAGCCTGGACGACAGAGCAAAACTCAGTCTTAAAAAAAAAAAAGCATACATATATATGTACACACACACAAACACACACACACACACACACACTCACTCAAATCTGAACCTGAGCCTGACCTATGCTTATCGAACCTGTCAATTATATTACAATTTGAAGAACAGAGTAAAAATCCATATTGACCTTAATGACTAAGAAATGGAGAGAGAAAATAGATAAAGTTTATGAGTTATGAGCAGGATAATTGGGCAAAACATAATCTCCACACAAGTAAGTTTGCATATAAGTGGCAGATAAATATTTGAGAGAAAATCATTGGACTAAGGTCTAAAAATGAGTCAGCACAAGAATGCTATTTTCCTAAAAAAGCTAGTAATAACTAAGGATTTATTAAAGAAAAATGTAGAAGCAGAACATCCAAAGGAATCAGCAGGTCAAGCATCAGCTTTGCACTGGGTTTTATCAATTTAACAAAGATGTAGGGAGCTCAGAGTCGAGACTGCAATACTGGAGCACAATGATAATACTGCTGCTTTCATACTTATCTTGCATCATGCTGAACAGTCTTTTATTTAAAAATTGTTCAGCACTCTTAAGCTTTTTTGTGAAAAATCAGTGAAATAAGATTTTTAATATTTCCAAATAAAAAAGTTATAAATTACCAACAAATTTGGTAAAGTATAAATCACAAGCATATAAATTTTAAATATGATTCTAATGAAATAGTATTAGACATAATTATTAAAATAAAATTACTAAAAATAAAAATTAAGCCCTAATAAATTTTATTTCATTTTTATGTTATTTTAAAAAACAAAGTGCCTCAATAATGTTATTAGTGAGTACATTTTTGTGTAAATTTTTCTAGCTATTCTTTCTAATTTAGTATTAGGGAAATAGAGGAAAGAGAGTAAGTCTACCCTATGTTTTGTTGATAATTTGAGGAAATCTTTTTGAACAAGTTTTGTTTTTCTATAAATACTATAATCTCTGGATGGATATTGAACCACTGATTTTTCAAGGACAATTGTTCCCACTACACTCTTTAGTTTTCATCATGTACAAATAAATTAACTACATTAGTTTAAATACTTTTCTATTCACATTTCACTTATTTGAAAAACACTGAAGTAGATACTTAAGACATGCTTTCATTGGAAACTTTCTTTTGCTGTCGTTTGCCTCTGCCTTTTGAGACACAGGCATTCTAAACAGATACATCTTTGTCCACACATTTTTAATCCAGTATTAACTCTCTGAGTAGAGAAGAGATTTGTTCAGTAAGCATTTTCATCATAAATAGATTAATTGGATCATTAATCTGAATCAAGATTTAATGCTTCAGATTGCAAATTGGCCATTTCATGGACATACCCAGAGCTAGCGTCTCTAGCAGCAACTAGCTCTAAGGTCTTCTTCAGTTTCAGGTTCCCAACTAGCAGTGGCATCCCTACAGATGTGTTTT
>NW_016107383.1:6538395-6588376 GCF_001604975.1 Cebus imitator | reverse complement strand
TTAGCATTTCTGTACCCTCTCCTGCTTTCGTACACCAACTCTGTTGAACTTTTCACTCAAGCTTCTAGGCAGCAACCTAGTTATAGCTGCCATATTTCCCTTCCCACACAACCAGGAGGAATGGACCTACTGGGGTTAAGTCTTCTCCTTTCACAAAGAAGAGATGTACCAGCTTCAGAGAGGTCCCTGGTCTTCTACTCTGATAGTTTTTCTATTTGAAAAGGTGAGGAACAAAGGTGAAGATGAGAGAGTGGAGATGTTGAAGGAACTGAGTCATAAAAAGCTGCAAGAGGCTTATGTCAAGAAAATTTGGGCCTGATGGGTTTTTGGCAGGAATAGAGCGAAGTTAAAAAATGAATAATACAGCTGGCTGATGTCTGAAATAAACATTTTACAGCCATAACAATACTGGTATTTCAGTAAATATGTGTATGTATATGTGTGTGTGTGTGTGTGTGTGTGTCTGTGTTACAGCACATACCACCCTTTATTAAAAATGATTTGCCTTTCTAATTACACTTTCCTTGAGCAAACACTATTATCTTGGTTAAAAAAAAATCAATAGAGGAGCTCAAGACTACACAATTAGCTTGGATTTTTACAACTGAAAAAGTTTGTAATGTTTACATGAATAATTGAGACCAAGTATTCTAAAATTATCTTCTACTCCAATGCAAGACACCAGAACCAAAAAAAAAAAAAAATTATCTTCTATTGAATAGGCAGGCTACCAAATTCACAATTTTTAAATATGTTTTTTAAAAAAAGAATGATAGACAATAGTTCTTATTTTATAATATATGCTGTATATAGTTCTAATATTTTTTTCTACATGCTATTTGAATCAATTTCTTAGAATTACATAACAATAAATAAGTTCAATTAGGTAATAAATGAATGCTTAAAATTTATATTAAAAATTAAAACTAATAACCAAATTAACTGTAATAGCAGAAAAATGTGAAATTATAACACCTTTCTGAATAAGAAAAATCTATAAAGCCAATGTCACTTAGTACATGAAATGTTCTTATTACTGACGATCATTATTAAACTCTAAGAATCAATGCTCAAAGTAACACATTAATTTGCCTAAGAGTTGTATTTTTCCCGATTCATAGTATTCAACTTCTACTACCAAAAATACATAAAATAATATTTTATCAAGAGTTCTACATTAAATAGAAAAATAAAACTTAAATATCTTTTCTGGTATACAATTAAAAACAAATTTTGAAATACAAAATTTGCCTGATGAAATGTTTTTACAAATGTTAACAGTGATGTACAAATAATAGAAATATTCTGAATCTAGTGAAAAATCTCTTCTACTCTATATCATCACTATCAAAAATAGTTCTATAAATAAGTAGCATGACTAAAAGATAAACTGTAAGAGAAAAAGTGTGCAAATAAAGGTAGCTTATGTCTGAACAAGTCAACATTTTTAGAGTAGGATGAAATATACAAATTGTTACTTACTTAGGCATTCTTTCAAAGCTAAAACTTGAACATTAGCTAACTGTTTCTCTCTCTGTATAATCTGCACCGCAGAAAAATGTGGAAGTGACAATAAGTCAAAAGGAAAACCTGAGAAATAATAAATGAAAAAAAAAAGGTCAACATTAAAGATGCCCTCTGCCAACAAGTAGTACTCAGTTCGTGGGAAATGTGTTATGGCAGTGATTTAACAACAAATAAAAGTCAATCTCTCACCTCTCTTGATCTTACGTATTTCAAAGTAAATAATAATATTTAAGCAGCAGAAAATAAGCATACACAATTATTTTGCATTTTAAATACTGACCTGATTCTTAAATTAAGGGAATTTAGATAGCAAAGTAGAATTCCCTGAATCACAATTTCTTCTACCCAATCAGAAATCACAGATAGGAAATGGTAGCTAGTCTCTAAAGATACCCCCAAAAGCCACTAAATGAATCACATCTCCTGTTATTTTTTTCTGTGCAGTCCCTTCCACAATGAATCCAACATAGACAAATGTGCTGCATGGTCCTACGATAGGCTTAGCTATGTCTCTCTCCCCTTTCTTCATGCCCATAGTACTCAGAGTAACGTAGAATGTACTGGAAATGTACTATCTTGAAATAGTGAGGAACTGCCCAGGATAGCTTGGGCTTTCTTTCTCTGTCCCCTAAAATCGGGGTGTCCTTCAAAGCTTTGCCCAATGAGTCACACGGCCTCTGAAATATAGAAGCCAGGTCAGGCTGCCTTTTGGGACTTCTTAGCTGTGGTGCAAATGGCACACGTGCAGTCAAGACTCCATCTGCCCCGGGAAGCTTTCCTGAGCCTTGGGGTCTGGCTCACAACAGATCCTAGGCTTCTTCTGTTCCTTGCTGCCTGTCTGTAAGTAATAAACCCACTTCACATAACTTGTATGGGAGTGTGTTCTGACACACTAGACCAGGACAAATTGGTAACCAGTACATGGTGGACCTAAACAGTAGCCCAGGGGGAAGCAGAAAGATGTATTTAGACTCCTGTTCCTGGTGGTTGGCATAGTGATGAGCTTCCCTATTCTCCACGCTGTGGTAGTCCTCCCTAAAGATTGATAATTGGACACGCTTCACACTATGTAACGAATAAGGTAAGGTAAACGCAACACTGAATGACTTCTAGCTAGGACATAGAAAGCCTTGCAGATTCATAGAACAACTGCTCTACGTTAGCAATCATATAAGAGGTCAGCCTAGACCAGGCACGATGGCTCACGCCTGTAATCCCACTACTTTGGGAGGCCAAGGCGGGCCGATCATGAGGTCAAGAGATTGAGACCATTCTGGCCAACATGGTGAAACTGTCTCTACTAAAAATGCAAAAATTAGCTGAGTGTGGTGGCACGCACTTGTAGTCCCAGCTACTCAGGAGGCTGAGGCAGGAGAATCGCTTGAACCTGGGAGGCGTAGGTTGCAGTGCGCCGAGATCATGCCATTGCACTTCAGCCTGGCAACAAAGCGACTCTCCACCTCAAAAAAAAAAAAAAAAAGAAGTCTGCCTATCCTAAGACCATGACGTTGTGAGGAAGCCCAAGCTAGCTGTAAGTAAAGGGCCTGTGGAGAGAAAATCAGCCCCCAACTGTTCTAGCCATCCTAGCCCAGGCACCAAACATGGGTGTGAAGAAGCTATCTTAGACATCAAGCCCTGTGGAATCTTCAAACGACTGGAGCCCTAGCTGTACGTGACTGTAACCATATGTAGGACCTCAAAATAGAAACATCCAGCTGAGCCCATTCAACCCACAGGAAAATGAGAGATAACAATAAACTGCAATTTTTAAGCTAAATTTGGGGTGGTTTGCTATGCAACGATAGATAACCTATACAATAAAGACTTGGAAGAAGATGGAAGGATGGGCAATAAAATAGAACATGTGGCTTGAGATGATATAAATGAAAATGAGAACTATAGCAAAATAATATGTATTTAAAGTGGAAAACACTATAAAAATTTCATTTTTACAATTGAAGGCTGATATACTAAATTTTACTAGGTATATTGTAAAAGAAATTTGCTGTCTGCACACTAAATTATAAAAATATGTCACATACTTTTTAAATAAAAGGTAAATTAATGAAAGAGAATGGAGTTTGGGGAAAATAAGTTGATTATATTTCTAATATTTCTTCTACTTAAAACCACATATGCTAACTACACACACAAACAAATGTAAACATGTTTTTCTATCTAAAGTAACACTTACTCAATTTTGTTTCCTCTGTCTTTGTTTTCATCTTTCCATGAATTAAATTGAGTGCAAATGAGCCATTGATCTGGTTGGCTGAGTGAATCAATGTGGCTTTACATCTTCTATTGCCATTACCTTGTAACAAGAGATAATAGCTAGAATACTCCCCTTTCACTTCAACATCTGGAACTAAACAAAAACAATTACCTTGTTAAGTATTATGAAAATTCAGCACACAACACAACAGAACCATACATTTGGTCCACAGGTTATAATGACATTTCTATATTATTTTAAAACAAGTTGTTAATACATTCAGGGCTAGTAATTGTTCACTAAATTGAGAAAGCTGTTAAAGAAAAAAATCATAACAAACAAATACAAAGCATAAATCTTTTAAATTAAAACTATGACTACTCACTCTTTAACTTTTGATCTGGCTTACTAGAGTTCCACAGTATATTTCTTAAATAACACATCCATAATGTATACTATTTACAGCTTCCATTTCTTTAAAGAAAAATAAACTGACTCCTGCAAACACACACAACATAATTGGTGGGAGTTGAAGCGTACAGCTATACTTGGGAGTAGCTTTTTGCTTCTTGCAGTGTGCATCCATAATGTATTTTACAGAAGGAATGGACAGCATTCATTAATCTGGCATGCCAGTTATGTGAAGGTCAGTTAAGATAGCTTCCAGTATATTTTAAAAGCAAATCAAGTGAGGGTTATAGTGAAGGCTGAAGAAAAACTGTGAAGCCTTTGAGATTAAAAATAGAAGTAGAATCCTTTTTGTTGAAGATGCTGTGTTGAACATAAACATTTATATTCACTATCTCCTGAAATTCCACTAAATGAGAATAAATAAATCTTTAAAAATAGCATAAACATATAAGAACTAACATTTGGAAGAGACAACAACTAAAATCTGAAAGTAGAAAAGCATATGAACAATTGGTAACAGACTTCAATCTCTTCCCTGCTAAGGAAGCTGAGAAAAACAGCAGAGAAAGCCCCAAAGCAACACAATTTATACAAGTGTTCTCAAGAGGCTCTGGAATGGTGACCCCAGAGAGTACTGGAAGCAAAATGAAGTTGGAAGAGGGAGATAGTTTGAAAGTCAACTTGAGAAACAGGCCTCCTGATCCCTTATTCTGTTCAGGCAAATGACTGTCCGAAGATTAGAGGCTTATTCTCTACAGAGGATAAAACAAAGTGTCTTTGGCTTGAAGATATACAAGGCAGAGTTACAGGTTGATTGATTGATTATCAGGGAATCAAAGTGAATGCTTGCCTCTTTAAAAAGTTACCTATGTCACTATTTCCCTTAAGTTTATTTTAGGGGCTGTCAGGATGGCAGGGTGAGAGTCTGTGGACCCACTTCCCAGCAATACAAGCACAAACATTTGTTCAGGAAAATACACTAAGATTAGGGTTGGGAAGAAGCAGGTTGGATAGACCGAAGCTTCTATCCATCTGAGTTGGGAATGGGTTGTGAAGAAGCAGTTTGTGGCTTATTTAAGAGTTCACAGCACTTCAGCTGCAACCTGCTTCTTTCTAATCTATTCCCAACACAGATGGACAGAAACTCCAACCAAAGCAGCTATGGCCAAGAAGATGGGTCTCCCTCTTCCCTCCACTCCCAATCACAGAAGTAGCAGGATGTCAGCATGTCTCACCCCCTCATTCTGAGTTGAAGAGACTAAATTCCTGATGCATACGGTGAGAATTCAGGGGCTTCCTTTCTCCACTTAGTCCCTATTCATAAGGTAGAGGTTCTGCTCCAGGATAGGCAAGCTGAGAAAATAGGGACCCAAATGTCCTTATCTCAGCACACTCACAGGGCAGAGTTTCTATACTGGAAGAGGTATATGAAGACCAGGCCTGGCACGGTGGCTCACGCCTGTAATCCCAGCACTTTGGGAGGCCAAGGCGGGCAGATCATGAGGTCAGGAGATCAAAACTATCCTGGCTAACACGGTGAAACCCTGCCTCTACTAAAAATATAAAAAATTAGCCAGGTGTGGTGGCAAGCGCCTATAGTCTCAGCTACTCAGGAGGCTGAGGTAGGAGAATCACATGAACCCTGGAGGCAAAGGTTGCAGTGGGCCGAGATTGTACAACTGCATTCCAACCTGGTGCGAGACTCTGTTTCAAAATAAATAAATAAATGAATAGACCAGAAGCTACATGCTGCCCCAGCTACCAAAGTAGTGGCTCAGAGATTTTGCCCAGGGGAAGAGACCTTAAAACAGAAGGCCTTAAGTTCTTCCCAAAGAAACTGATTTTATCTGAAAAAGATTGTGGGTAAGTTGGAGCCTAAAGTTAAAGTACCATTAATTCTGTTCATAAACTGCAGTTTCAGAAAATGAATTTAAATGAAGGTTATTAGAAAGGAAAAACACTTGTTGTTACCAGTTTTATTTGAAATTAAGGTTTGCCAAAAGATATGGTAACTTTAATTCATTGACCATTTTAGCTGCTTGCTGATTCAATTTATATATATATATATATATATCTTCAATTTATGACATTCTTTCCACATTTATTTAAAATTCCATCATCTTTATTTGGATTTTAATCACTGAAGCTTGTAATTACAACAATCTTATTTTCCTCAAAAGAAAAATACTTACTGTAAAGAATTCCCCTAGCTATAATGACTTTGTAGTCATTTCAAAAATGTTGCTCCAGATTTGGCAGGTGTTAATTGAAGACTTATTAAATAACTTTTGTGTAAATACCACAGAGAGTAACAGACTTACAATTAGCATAGTTATTCCAGCCTCATCACTCTTCCTAACGTAATAAAGGAAAATGATTACCAAAAAAAATTCTGTCTATTTTCAACTGTTATGTTTATTTACATTATCATTTGATAAGAAGGTGTTGGCTTGTATGCCCCTTTTCCACCGAAAGCATATATATATATATGCATACATATATATATATATAAGCATATATATATATATGCATACATATATATATAAGCATATATATATATATGCATACATATATATATATAAGCATATATATATATATATATATATACACATTTCGGATATACTATAAAGATAAAATGGAAAAGGTAGAAACTATTAAGTATCCATTAGTTGCATCAAAGTTTACATATAGCATATAGACCACAATAAAGTCTTATGTCTTTATTAGTATTAGCAAAAAAATTCTTATGTAATAATCAAGTTATATTCTTTGTCAATAAGTTTCTTAGTGGTTCTTAAAACCCTATAACACTCTTATTTAAAAATACTTAAACAATATGGAAACACAATCATAATAATCAAAGGATAAATAATATTCCACATGATAGAAGAAAATAAAATATCCCAGGACTACTGGGGAAACAGGATATTCTTAGTAAGTGAATATTCTGACTTACTGATAGTAATACATGCTCATTAAGAAATGACAAAATAATATAACCAATTATTTTAATAATAATTCCAAAAATGAAACAATAAAACAAAATCTAGTTTCCAATGTAGGTATCTTAAGTGGCTACACTCTTTTCAAAAATGAGATCATTGTTTAATTCTAGATTCAACTTTTAAAACAGCCCTTAGTGCCAGCTGAGGAGGCATGAGAAAAAAAAAAAATCAACCTAATTACTTCATATTTATAAAGCATCTTCAATAATGTATTACCTAGCTTGATACTCCACTGTATTCATCAGAGTAAGCTTTGAACAATTTAGCATAAAACTGGGCTGCCACTGAAATTGTTTAAGAAAATGCCTGTAGTTCAATTTTAAAAATAATCTAAAATGGTTTTTAAAATGATAATATTGTTGAATAGGTATATGAAGGCTCACTACTGTGAAAATTATAAAAACATAAGATTTATCAATTTCACCATGGCTATTTTAAACAATTAAGTAATCATAAATTAAATACATTTCTCCTCTCAATTACAATATAATAAAATACACAATTTGAAAGCTACAATGAATAGAGAAGCCATTCAGAAGATATTTCCAGATCCTACTCATTATGAACAGCAGTGATTTATTGTTCCAGACACAGAAGCATGTAAGATTGGACAGAATAACAAAAAGCTACTGCAGAGCTTAGAAAGTGTATACCTTCATTACCAATTTGAATCAAACATATTTGAGGCATAATAAGCAAGTAGTAGTATCCTCATTTTCTAGATAAGGAATTAAAGACCTAAAGTCTGATTCTCAATTTTTTTCTACCTCAAAGCATCTGAAGGATTCTTCAGTAACAGTGATTTGCGCCTAGTGTTGGGGAAAGCACCACCTAGGACAGAGGTTCTCAATCTTGGATATACATTTGAACCACTGAGGATGCTCTAACAAACCACTGACACCCTAGGTCTACCCTAGAGATTTGAGTTGGATTATTCTCAGGTGGAGCTCAGCTTGACATCAAGGTGATTTTAATTTGCAGCAGGTGTTAAGAATCATTGAACTAGAGAGAGAAACAAAATTCTGCATTTAGATTGAAGGACCTAAATGATTCTTAGAAAAAAGTGATTCTTTAAATAACTTTAAATAACTGTCAGAATGATTCTAATATGTAGCTGGTGTTAAGATTCATTAGACAGAGAAACAAAACTCTGCACTTAGGTTGAAGGACCTAAATGATTCTTAGAAAAAAGTGATTCTTTAAATAACTTTAAATAACTGTCAGAATGATTCTAATATATAGCTGGTGTTAAGATTCATTAGACAGAGAAACAAAACTGCATTTAGGTTGAAGGACTACATGATTCTTACAAAAAATTAAAACCTTCAATGATGTTAAATTACACATGTATTTACATTATGTACATATATATTAAAGTCTAACAAATTTCGAGACATGTAAACAACTGTGCATCCATCACTATGATCCAGTTCTGAGAAGTTTCCATCATGCCTTTGCAGTCAGTCTAACTTCTACCCATGGCCTCAGACAACCATTCATGTTTTCTCTCTTCTTTTATAGAAATTTCATACATGTGATCTTACAATAATCTTGTCTGATTTTATTTATAAACTTAACATGTTTTTCAGGTACACCCCAAACTTTCATGCCTTCTCATTGCTCAGTATTCCATTATATGCAAAAAATTATCTATTCATCAGTTGATGGATTATTTGCGTAGTTTCCAAGTGTTGGCTACTATCAACACTTTTATAAACACTTGCGTATAAGCCTTTGTGTAAACATACATTCTCATTTCTCCTGGGTAAATAGGAGCGAAAGGGCTGAGTTGTACAGTCAAGTGCAAGTTTAACTGCCAAACTGTTTTGCTTAGTAGCTGTGGTATCTTATGTCCCCAGCAATAATGTGTGAGATGTGCAGCTTCTCCACATCCTCATCAACTGTTTTAGTCACTGTTTTGAATTGCAGCCATTCTAATGAATGTGTTGTAGAATCACATTTTGGTTGTAATTTGCATCTTCCAAAAGACTAATGATGCTGGGCATCTTTTCATGGAGTTTCCTAGCCATTCATGTATATTCTTTGGTGAAATATCTACTCAGGCATTTCACTCACTTATTAATTGGGTTGTTTTATTATACATAAAATTGCAAGAATTTTTCAAATATATCTGTCCATTGTTAGATATATGATTGGAACTATTTTCTCTAAGTAGCTTTTTTTTTAAATTTTCTTAATACTGTTTATCAAAAAGTAAGCATTTTGAACCTTGGTGAATTCTGATTTATAGATTTGTTTCCTTTTTATAAATCATGCTTTTGTTGTATATCTGTTATCTCACAAAAGCTTTATAGTTTTAGCTCTTGAATTATATGATCCATTTTGAGCTAATTTTCACATAAAGTCTAAATACATATATGTACATAACTTTTACATTTAGATATTCAATTCTTCCAGCAGTGTGTGGAGACTGTCCTTTTCCCATTGGCATTTGTCTCTATTCTGTTCCATGGATCTATGTATTCTTAGCCCAATACCACAATGCCTTGATAGCTGGGGCTTTATAGTAAGTCATGAAATAGGTAGTGTAAGTTCTCAAATGTTGTTTCTCCTTTTCAAAATTGTTCTGACCTTTCTAGGTGCTTTGCAATTCCATACAAATTTAGGATCAGTTTGTCAATTTCTGTAGAAAGTCCTCCTGGAATTCTAATAGGCATTGGGTTGAATTTGGAGAGTTCTATCTTAATAATGATGAGTTTTCCAAACTCCAAATATGGTATATCTCTCCATTTACTTTTATCTTATATACTCTCAGTAACATTTTGGGGTTTTCAGTGTACATGTCTTATACTTCTTTTGGTAGATATATTCCTCAATATTTTAATCATTAATTTCTGTTCTATTTTTTTCCTTCTCATTTAGGTTAGGTCTTCTTGCTTACTGAGGTTGATACTTAAATAATTGATTGTTCATCTTTCTTCCATACTAAGATAAGCATTTCAAATATTTTTAGTACTGCTTTAGCTGTGTTCTATACATTTTATATGTTTTGTTATTTTCATTCAGTTAAAATTATTTTCTAATTTCCTTTTTGATTTCTTCTTTGACCTATAGGTTACTTGGAAGTGTGTTAATTTCCAAATAGTTGAGAGATCTCTCAGTTTTCTTTCTGTTGTTGATTTCTAACTTAATTCCATTGAAATTGGAGGATATCGTGTGTATTATTGCTATCCTTTTAAATTTACTGAGATTCATTTAATGGGCTAGCATGTATGTGGGTCTGTCCTGAAGAATGTTCCATATGTGCTTGAAAAGAATGAGTATAAAGTTAAGTGTACAAAGGTTGGTAGTCAAGTTGAAAAGTTCACCACTATATTTCTAGCACCAGAGTAATGCCTTGCACACAGCAGGGACAGAAAAATATTTGTTGACTAAAAGAATACTTTGTCTCCATCACTAAAATTTCTTTCAAAATCCTTATCGGTCTTTTATTTCTCAAGATGAAATTTATAGATCACTTGCACTGTACTATTTTAATCTTGTCTGTTTCAGCCCAATTTTTTTTTTTTTTTTTAAATTTTAACTTTGAGTTTAGATTCAGGAGGCACGTATGCAGGTTTGTTATAAGGGTGTATTGTGTAATGTTGAGGTTTGTGCTTCTATTAACCCTGTCACTCAGATAGTGAACACAGTACCCAAGAGAAAGTTTTTCAGCCTTTGCCCTCTTCCCAACTTCTCTCCTTTGGAGTCCCCAGTGTCTACTGTTCCCAACTTTATATTTGTGTACACCCAGTGTTTAGCCTCCATTTGTGAGAACATGTAATATTTGGCTTTCTGTTTCTGCATTAATTTGTTTAGGATAATGGCCTCCAGCTGCATCCATGCTGTTGCAAAGGACATGGCTGCACAGTATTCCATGGTGTATATGTACCACATTTTTAAGGCTGCACAGTATTCCCTGGTGTATATGTATCATCTTTTTCTGACTTCATAGTATTCCATGGTGTTTATGCAACATGTTTTTCATGGCTGCATAGTATTCCATAGTATACATGTACCATCTTTTTTTTGGCTGAGTAGTAGTCCATGGTATATATCTACCATATTTTCTTTTCTTTTCTTTCCTTTTTTTTTGAGACAGGGTGTTACTCCATCACCAGGTGCTAGGCTGGAGTGCAGTGAAGTCATCTCGGCTCACTGAAACCTCCGCCTCCCAGGTTCAAGCAATTCTCCTGCCTCAGCCCCCCGAGTAGCTGGGACTACAGGCACGCACCACAACACCCAGCTAATTTTTGTATTTTTAGTAGAGATGGGGTTTTGCCATGTTGGCCAGGATGGTCTCGATCTCTTGACCTTGCGATCCACCCAACTTGGCCTCCCAAAGTGTTGGGATTACAGGCGTGAGCCACCGTGCCTGGCCCGTATTTTCTTTATCCAATCCACTGCTGAAGCCAGCCCATTATTTTGAAACACTTTCACCACAGTGATTTGAATGTGAAGAAGGCACACGCTTCATCATTTCAAAACATTTTAGCAGTCCTCATTAGTCTAGTCCCACTAAAAATAATTTTATTACAAGACTTGTTTGTCAACAAAACAATCAGATATAATTTTCACCAAGAGTATCTTTAAGCATGTTTCTTTTCAAAAGAATTCCAATTGTAAAAATATGAGACAACAGTGGAATTTAGATTTTTTAAATTATCAAACATCTAGAATTATAAAACTGTCAGATACTATTATTCTGCTACATGAGAATAAATGATTTCCACAAATATCAAGACATAAAATTGAAGACTAAATTTTTAAAATTATTACTATACTTTGAGATCTGGGATCCATGTGCAGAATATGCATTCAAAGTCTTTATTTGTCTAGAAAGCAGTTATGACTACCTAAAAATACATACTTCACTCATTATTTAATAAATATTTTTGAGTAACTGTTAAGTATGAGACACACACACATTTAGTATATTAGACAGCATGAGTACTAAGGTAAAAAGATAGAGCTAGGAAGATGAATAAGAGGTCAGGAGAAGAGTCTGTTTGCAACTTTAGATGGGCTGGCAAAAAAGGTCCTAAATGAGAAAAATGATTTTGGAGTAAAGACCTGAAAAAATTAGGAGTCAGTCATATGGCTATCTAGGGGAAGAACTAAATCTGTTACCTCTACCATAAAGTCAGCTTAGGGCAAGGATTTTGTTCTATTTACTGCTGGTCCAGCATGTAAAACAGTGCCTAATATGTTGTAGGTGCTCAATAAAAATATCTGTTGAAAAAGTGGATACTTAATGCATACACAAATATGTATAAATGCTCTATTTACACAAAGTAGTTTTTAGCATTAATAATATCATAACCATTGTATGTCTTGCTTTTTTCATTCAGTATGTCTTGGGGATTTTTTTCTAGTCAGTTGCTACTAAATACAATGTTATAATAACTTCTGAATATCTATTTTCTATCATACAGTATAAATTCCATGAGAGGAAGGCTTAAGTCTATCTCATGGATCACTAATCCCAAGATAACAGTACTATGCCTGATAAACAGTAACTGTTTATTCAAATAAATGAATAAAAGGTATGACTGACTGACTAGATGAGTGAACGAATAATAAAGTCACAAAGGAATAAAATCAGGGAATACTTTTAGGAAATAGTACAAAGTTAGAATGAAGATTATGGAACATATGTGGCAACAATGGAGAACAGTTGAGCATAATTCAGTAGATTATGGAGACACAGAGTCATGGTGAAGGAGAATGATCTGAGAGTCACTATATGATTTCAGATAGTGAGAAACGCTATTGTTAGTGATGCTAGGAAGGGACAGGAAGTTTTCCAGGTGAGGGTTATTGAAGCTTTTACATTAGTTAAAACTCAGCTTCTCTATTTTTTCAAAAAAACTTCTGTCAATGGGTAAGAATTTCTCCTACAGAAAAAATTATGGGTAGAATAGAACTAAATAATCAACTGTCCACTTTGATTTTATTTCTACTTCTAAGAGTTTTTTTAAATACTGTAAAGTGTCAGCTTAATCAGCCCCTAATGATCCAGCCTAATCGGTAATCAACAATCTGGCTTTAAAGATTATCATGTGATCTGTATCTTATTATTATTCACAAGTTACCAATATTAATGCTCAAATTTCAAGAGGTGATAATTAAAAAAAAAAATCAAATCAAGCCACATGGTTTTTTCTTAAAATTACAATGGAAATCATAAAAAAAAAAAAATACAAAACAAACAAAAAAAAAACCCTGATTTTAAATTACCTTAAAATCCGGAGTTCCAACGTAACGGTTGTTTGAAGTTGGAGAAAGTTACAAGAAAAAAATAAATAATGAATGGGCTGCCAGCATATACTCAATTTTACTGAGGAGGTGTTAATATTATGATTAACTGATTGCATATGTCTAATTAAATATGTCAAATCAATTTTGGACATTTGTAAAGCTGAGAAATGGATCAGTATTATCCCATGATGACACGTAGAATAAGTAAAATGGACTATATTGCCACTCAAAAATCTATTTCTGATTTTGTTTCAGCAAGTGCGAAAATTACCAAATACATATTTGTTCCCTGTAAGATGAGAAGGGTTAAAAGCTGTGCTTGTTCATGTACTAGTATGGTGCAATAAGCTACAGTAATAATGTCTCCTCCTATAGGAAACCTTTCTTGAGCTCTTAAGGCTATGTTAGGTCATATACTCTGAAGTACCTTTCATTTTTCCTTCACAATGTTCGCTAAATAGACTTATAGCTATTTTCCTAGTACGTTCCTCACTTGAGTATAAATTTCACAAAGAAAAGGACCATTAATCTACTTCCTCAAGCGTAAAAACTCAACTTGATGCTCCTTTATTTCCCATACTTTGCACCATGCCCTATTATATAAGTGGTATTTCAATGCTGATGTTAATGGTAACTTGATAGGGTCTTCCAAAGACCACTTACTATATCATTTCCTAACTTTCCCTCCACTTTATCTTACATGCAGGCACAATTTGCCCTCTATATCTATGGGTTTCACATTTTGGATTCAACCAAACACAAATTGAAAATATCCCAAAAAATTATTTAAAATAACAAATTAACAACAAGAATACAAATCTAAAAAAACAATATAACAAGTATTTACGTAGCATTTACATTGTATCAGGCATTATAAGTAATCTAGAGATGAAATAAAGCATACAGGAGAATGTGCACAGGTCATATGCAACTCCTGCTCCATTTTATATAAGGGGTTTGAGCATCTAGGAATTCTGTTATCTACAGGGGTCCTGAATCAATCCCCAGTGGATACTGAAGGACGACTGTATTTCCAAAGACCCTATCCTTGGCTCTCTTCTCTAGCCATGTTCTTTATGGGTTGTTTTCAACCATTCCTAACTATTACCTGCAGGCAGCTATGGTAGACCTTTTACATTGCTGGCTTCCTATTATTTACACATTTGGATGGGCACCTCCCCTTGAATTTGGACTATTCTTGCAATTAGCTCTAAATAATGGAATGCAACAGAAGTAAGACAGAGCTAGTCCTGGGATTAAGCCTTAAAAAGTCCTGGCAGCTTCAACTTCTATGTGTTTGTCCTGAGCCACCATGGAAAGATTCCAGCTAATTAGCAGGAGACATGATGCGAGGAGACCATGCGGCAAGGAAAAGTCTCTGAGACTAAAGGAACACGGAACGCCAGCCTGCTCCGGTGAGCCCAGCCTCCAAATGATCTTAAAGTTCAAAGTACCCACATCAATAACCACCAGTGAGATCAGTAGAATATTCTGCTGAGGGCAGCTCAGACTGCAAAACTCTAAGCAAATAAAGTGTTTGCTCTTTCAAGCCACTACATTTTGGGGTGGTTTACTACACAATAGATAAACAAAACTGCTGGCAAACTCAAAATCTGAATGTCCAGCCCTGACTATTATCTAGAGATCTATATCTAAATTTCAAAGTCTACATTTAAATTTCCACATAGGTATCTTATCTGAATTTGGAACTCAACATTTGCTAAAATAGAATTCAGTATCTCTCCTATTTACTCTATGGAGAAATAGGAAATCTGTACTGTATAAGCTACTGATTTTAAAATTGTATTCCTCAAAATTCAAGGGCCCTGTGGCGTATTTCTACAGATTTTTTCATAATAGTTCTGGTACACATGTTTCAGTTACAGTTCTTAGTCCCATCATATTATGGGTCACAAAAACCATAAGCTAAAAAAAAAGTAAACAAATTTTTGTTCAATTTAAAAAACACACACATCAACGCAAAAGTATGAAGGAATACACCTCACCAATGTGACTTTGGGAAAGTAATTTTAACATCCTAAGTCACAATCACCTCATGAAATACCAGGGTTTCCACTAGAGGAAGAGTGGAAACACAGTGTACCGGTAAAGAGCACAGAGCACAGGTTCAAATCCTTGGAGAAGTGACAGAGCCATAGGTTCTGCCAATTAACAGCTCTGTCACTGCTCTAAGCCCCAATTTCCTCATCTGTAAAATGAGGATAAAAGTAAGTATATGGGGTTATTACAAAAATTAGATGAATCAATACTTCTAAAATACAATACTTGGAATACTGTATAACACATAGTTAAACTGTTAAATAAAAAATTTCAGGTCAGGCGCACTGGGCCATTCCTGTAACCTTAGCACTTTGGGTGGTAGATGTGGGCAGATCACTTGAGGTCAGGAGTTCGAGACCAGCCTGGCCAACATGCTGAAACCCTGTCTTGACCCAAATTACAAAAATTAGCTGGACGTGGTGGTGCATGTAATCCCAGCTACTCAAGAGGCTGAGGCAGGAGAATCACTTGAACCTGGGAGATGGAGGTTATAGTGAACCAAGTTCATGCCACTGCATTCCAGCCTGGATGACAAAGCAAGACTCCATCTCTAAATAAATAAATAAACTTCTAATTTCTTCAAAAAATTATCATGGTTTTTTTTTTTTTAATGTACCGTATAATAAATAAACCACTCTTTTCACAAATTTGATTCCTGAAATGTCTCTAAGAAATCCATGTTCAATATAATTAGCTATCTAATGAACCAAGAGTTCTGCCTTTGGATCACTAGCATTTTAAATGAATATGGTTAGAGATACTTCATATAAGTTGCGATTAAAAATCATTTTTTTTTTTTTTTTTTTTTTTGAGATGGAGTTTCGCTCTTGTTACCCAGGCTGGAGTGCAATGGAGCGATCTTGGCTCACCGCAACCTCCGCCTCCTGGGTTCAGGCAATTCTCCTGCCTCAGCCTCCCGAGTAGCCAGGACTACAGGCACGTGCCACCATGCCCAGCTAATTTTTTTTTGTATTTTTAGTAGAGACGGGGTTTCACCATGTTGACCAGGATGGTCTCGATCTCTTGACCTCGTGATCCACCCGCCTCAGCCTCCCAAAGTGCTGGGATTACAGGCGTGAGCCACCGCGCCCGGCCTGTGATTAAAAATCTTAAAATGAGGTGGACTCCTGGTATTCAGTAGCAATCATATGACATACTGTTTTCTCATATAGAAATGTTATCTTCACTTCACATTTGATAAACACATGAACTATGCAGCATCGTTAAAACAACTGAAACATGTAATACTTACCACTGATTGTCTTAGGCTTTTTAGCTATATATTCCTTCCACTTTCTTGAACTGAGTTGGTTGGGAGGCGGAACAGGTATGTTACTAATGGTACATGGCAATACAAAAAGAGCACCAACCTGGATAAAACAGACCATATTTTTACTGATTACACACTGAGATGCATTCAAATACAACAAAAGATTTTGTTATATTCAACCATCATCTTATAACTTGAATAGTGCCAACTGACAATTTTCCACCCATATTTCACCTATTTAACATGCATTTAGTAATGCCCTCTCCCAATAACTGCACTATAAAAATTTAAAAGTAAGAACAATGGCTCACCCTCTGTCAAAACAAAGCAAAACAGAAGCCAAAATGCAGATAAACAAAAAGAGTGAAAGGCATTCAAACATCTCTGAAAAATTCACAGTATTTGCTTCAAGTTCAGATTGTGGATGTAATTTCTTTGTATATATACAAAACAGTGTAAGGCTGAGTTCTAACACCAAAAGATTTTGTTATATTCAGCCATCATCTTATAACTTTTTGACTAGATGGATTATTGTTCTGGCTTCAAAATTAAAATACATTTGAAGGCAATTTAGAAACTTTGTTCCTGGAAACAAGAAATTTAGTGCTACTAGGTAAAAACTGCAGAGAAGACAATGGATTATATGCTAGAAAACATACAGCAACTTCTGACTGATTTATGAGCAAACTCAGCTTATTTATCTTCAGATTGCCAGGGCCGGGGATACAGAAGCTTATTAAATATTGGTTCAACAAAATCACCATAATATATTTAGGTAAATTCTAAGTTTGATTAAGGGCTGAATAACACAACCACAGTTCTGAAAGCTATATTCTTCCTGTTATTCTAGAAATGCAGCTATATCAATCAGCACATCTCAGTAAATTCCATAAATTTAATTTTAAAACTTCAGGAAAATTTAGGCAAGGCATTTGCCAAAGATCTTAAACCTAGTGCAAAATCACTTTTAACTGTCCTGTATCAATGGACTTGTTGTTATATGAAATATGTGATCACTAATACTTTAATATGGTAGTTTTGTTGCTATTTATTATTTTTACTTAATTCACAGATACAAAAATAAATATTATGGTTGTTGCAAATGTAATTGCAGTTTTTGCACTGATGGAATTTGCCATTTGATTTGTAATACATTCTTAAATAAATGCGGTTATGTTATATATTATTTTAATGTGCATTTCTCGCTTTATGTTTTCTTGCTAATAACTTATTACTTGCTGTTTGTTTTATGTTTAGACTATGGAAATTATGTTAGACAAAAAACAAATGTGAGCAATTTTCTTATTCAAGTTCAAAACGGGTCACAGAGCAGTGGAGACAACTCGCAACATCAATGCACTTGGCCCAGGAATTGCTAAAGAACATACAGTGCAGTGGTGGTTCAAAAAGTTTTGCAAAGGAGACAAGAGCCCTGAAAATGAGTGATATAGTGGCCAGCCATTGGAAGTTGACAATGACCAATTGAGAGCAATCATTGAAGCAGATCCTCTTATAGCCATACAACAAGTTGCAGAAAAACTCACCATCAACCATTCTATGGTCGTTTGGCATTTGAATCAAATTAGAAAGGTGAGAAAGCTTGATAAGGCAGGAGCATGGTGGCTCATACCTGTAATCTCAGCATTTTGGGAGGCTGAGGCAGGCGGATCACCCGGGGTCAGGAGTTCGAGACCAGCCTGGCCAATATGGTGAAACCCTGTCTTTACAAAAGATACAAAAATTAACTGGATGTGGTGGCACATGCCTGTAGTCCCAGATACTTGGGAGGCTGAGGCAGGAGAACTGCTCGAATCCAGGAGGGAGAGGTTGCAGTGAGCCCAAATCGCACCACTGCACTCCAGCCTGGGCAACAGAGTGAGACCCCACATCAAAAAAACAAAAAAACAAAACAAAACAAAAGCTCAATAAGTAGGTGCTTCATGAGCTGACCAAAAATTTTAAAAATTGACGTTTTTGAAGTGTCATCTTATTCTACGCAACAACAAACCATTTCTCGATCAGATTGTGTGATGAAAAGTGGATTTAATATGACAACCAGCGACAACTACTCAGTGGTTGGACTAAGAAGCTCTGAAGTACTTCCCAAAGCCAAACTTGCACTTAAAAAAAAAAAGGTCATGGTCGCTGTTTCATGGTCTGCTGCCATTCTGATCCACAACAGCTTTCTGAATCCTGTCAAAACCATTACATCTCAGAAGTATGCTCTGCAAATTGATGAGATGCACCGAAAACTGCAACACCTGGAGCCGGCATCGGTCAGCAGAAAGGGTCCAATGTTATCCATGACAATACCCGACCACACGCCACAGAAGCAATGCTTCAAAGGATTAATGAATTGGGCCACAAAATTTTGCATCACCTGTCATATTCACCTGACCTCTCGCCAACGGACTACCACTTCCTCAAGCATCTCAACAACCTTTTGTAGGGAAAATGCTCCCACAGGAAAGGCAGCATACAGAAAATGCTTTCCAAGAGTTTGTCAATTTCCAAAGCATGGATTTTTACACTACAGGAATTAACAAACTTAATTCTCATTGGCAAAATGTGTTGATTGCAATGGTTTCTATTTTTACTTTTTTATTTTTTTGAGACGGAGTCTCTCTCTGCTGCCTAGGCTGGAGTACAGTGGTACAATCTTGGCTCACTGCAACCTCCACCTCCCTGGTTCAAGTGATTCTCCTGCTTCAGCTTCCCAAGTAGCTGGGACTACAGGCAGGTACCACCAAAACTGGCTAATTTTTTGTATTTTAAGTAGAGACAGGGTTTCACCGTGTTAGCCAGGATGGTCTCAATCTCCTGATCTCGAGATCTGCCCGCCTCGGCCTCCCAAAGTGCTAGGATTACAGGCGTGAGCCACAGCGCCCTGCCAATGGTTTCTATTTTTATTAATAAAGATGTGTTTGAGCCTAGTTACAATGATTTAAAATTTGTGGTCTGAAACTACAATTATTTTTATACCAACCTAATATGTTAGGAAAATAATAAGAAAAGTTAAAAGAAATATGTTTATTTTTCTTTATTATTATAGCCATCATCTTTTAAAAGTCAATATATTTTATGTGGTTAAGCATTAGAAGTTAAAAATAAAAATATTTAGCAATAGAAAATAATGATGAAATATAAAAAATATTTTTAATCTTCTCAACATTAAATCCTAATTCTTCCTCTTTGCATACATAAGACTTCACAGTCCAAAAGATGTGACCAGACTGTACAGCTAAAAAGGTAGACAACGCTGTAATGTGAGTATCCCAGACTGGATCCCACTTACAGCTTTCTCAGCATTTTAGGGATGTCAAATGCTGTTCAATGTATTACTTGTAGCCTAATATAAATGTGGTGGGACTCATTAGCTGAAATTGCCACATTTTTGAGACATCCTGATATTGACTAGACATTTGCTACAAATATGAAAATAAATATTTCTAAATCACACAAACTATAATTCCCTACAAAATAAACTTGACAGTTGTTTATAATGCATTCGTAATATACTCAAGTGCTGATAACTTGTTCTCACCCATACGCTAATCATTAGATAGACTCTGAGAGACTTGTGGATGATCTGTTCAGGCTATCATACCATCTCCAGAATATAAATGCCAAATAACATTTCAAATCTCAGTTTCAACGTCGTTTTTTTTTTTTTTTTTTTTTTTTAAGACAGTTTCACTCTGTTGTCTAGGCTGGAGTGCAGTGGCATGATCCTGGCTCCCTGCAACCTCTGCCTCCCTGGTTCAAGTGACTCTCCTGCCTCAGCCTCCCAAGTACCTGGGATTACAGGCACATGCCACCATGCCTGGCTGATTTTTTGTATAGTTTTAGTAGAGACAGGGTTTTGCCATGTTGGTTAGGCTGGTCTCGAACTCCTGATCTCAAGTGATTTACCTACCTCAGCCTTCTAAAATGCTGGGATTACAGGTGTGAGCCACTGCACCTGGCCTAAGTTTAAAACTCTTGATTCAATCTCTTCAGTAGGTCCTCCTCAACAAGTGGAAATCATGTTTCTAACTTTTCAAATTCCTCTCTTTGAAGAAATATTTCCCAGTCAAAAGATTAGTGAACATCATAATTCCCTAACAATCCTATCTTGTCTTTTCCTAACCTAGCTTAATTATTGATAAAAGAAGCTTTACTCCAAGAACCTTTAATTTACATTCTGAGGCTAATCATAGACACATAGAAAGATAATTTGTTTAAGCTAAGATGCTGACTGAAGATCACACAAAGCAACAGAATTTAAGTACCACAAGAGTTTCCTGAGAAAGGGTCTGTCCACCTTATTCTATCTAATATCAAGAACAAAGCATCTGTCAGATAGTAGCAGTAAAAACATTTTTTAAAAAAGAAAAAAAAGATTGTTTAATAAATGAAACCTAAGATATTTATTTGTTTATTTATTTATTTATTATTTTTGAGACAGAGTCTAGTTCTGTTGCCCAGGCTCGAGTGCAGTAGTGTCATCTTGGCTCACTGCAGCCTCTGCCTCCTGGGTTCAAGTGATTCCCTTGCCTCAACCTCCCGCATAGATGGGACTACAGGCACCCACCATTATACCAGCTAATTTTTTGTGTTTTTAGTAGAGACAGGGTTTCACCATGTTGGTCAGGCTGGTCTCAAACTCCTGACCTCAGGTAATTTGCCCGCGTTGGCCTCCCAAAGTGCTGGGATTACAGGTATGAGCCACCAAGCCTGGCTGAAACACAAGTTATAAAGCACTAGATTTCAAAGAACTGGTATGTAATTAAATACTTTTTCAAAACGTGAAAAATGGCTGGGTGCAGTGGCTCACATCTGTAATCCCACAATTTAGGAAGCCAAGGTGAGTGGGTCACTTGAGGTCAGGAGTTAGAGATCAGCCTGACTAACATGATGAAACTTTGTCTCTACTAAATACACACAGAAAAATTAGCCAAGCATGGTGGCATATGCCGTAGTCTTAGCTATTTGAGTAGCTGAGGCAGGATAATCACTTGAACCTGAAAGGCAGAGATTGCAGTGAGCTGAGATCACACCACTGCACTCCAGCCTGGGCAACAGAATGAGACTCCGTCTCAAAAAAAAAAAAAAAGTAAAAAACAAGTTATAGCTCGATGTAAAAGAAAAATAAACTACTTCACATTTAGACATTTGCTTTCTAAGTCACATAAAATATGGCTTCAAAAATAATCCCTTTTGCTGCATTAAACTGGGAACATAAAGTCTCTATTCCTTACTAATAAAGTATGTTGTAATATTTTACAGTCGTGGTTAAAGAAGAAAAAATGATAATCTAATACAACAAATTTAAAACAAAACAACTGAAAATATATTACTAAACATCAATAATTTAGGTTGCTTCTAGGATTAGTGTTGTCTGTCTTCAATAACTAGATGGACTAATGATTATGTTACAACTGTGTTAAGCTATAGATACAGATCTAATTTTGACTTGAAATAGTCTCTATGAATTAGCTGGGCATGGTGGTGCATGCCTGTAATCCCAGCTACTTGGGAGGCTGATATAGGAGAATCGCTTGAACCTGGGAGGTGGAGGTTGCAATGAGCTGAGATTGTGCCATTGCACACCAGCCTGGGTAACAGAGTGTGACATCGTCTCAAAACAAAAAAGGAAACAGTCTCTATAAGATTTCTACAAATTCTTCTGTTACATTTCTATAAATTTCATCATATCTTCAAATTACCTGGAGAATGTCTAGTGCTTTACACTTTTAAGGAAACTGTTTCACCTATGTGTCAATCATTTAATGGGCCACATAAACTTCAAAGACAATAAAAAATTAGTTAGCAACCATCATTTATATCATACTTTGTAGTTTATAAAATATATTCCAATTTGGTTTTTATTACAACTCTGAAAAAGGTAACAGAGGGATTATTTTTCCCAGTTTGCAATATTAAAAGCTATAAGCCAGTGAGTGGCATAGGTATGGTATAAACTCAAGTTTTCTAAAGAATATGTTATTTTGGGCCGGGTGCGGTGGCTCACGCCTGTAATCCCAGCACTTTGGGAGGCCGAGGCGGGTGGATCACGAGGTCAACAGATCGAGACGATCCTGGTCAACATGGTGAAACCCCGTCTCTACTAAAAATACAAAAAATTAGCTGGGCATGGTGGCGTGTGCCTGTAGTCCCAGCTACTCGGGAGGCTGAGGCAGGAGAATTGTCTGAACCCAGGAGGCGGAGGTTGCGATGAGCCGAGATCGCGCCATTGCACTCCAGCCTGGGTAACAAGAACGAAACTCGGTCTCAAAAAAAAAAAAAGAATATGTTATTTTATTTTAGACTTTTTACTATACCATCTATATTCATTTCTTCCCTTATTTGACAATAGAGATGAGATAATTAATGATAAATAATAATATTCTCATCCCATAGAATGAAGCAGCTCCAAAAGATTAGGTGACTAGACAGGGTTATATAAAGAGCTACTTAGCTACTTGGATTAAAATAGAAGCAGGGTATTTTTTATTCTCAGTGCACTTAAAAAAGCTATACTCATTCATAAGATGTCTCTGCAAATAGTTCTGGAGAAATGTATGACCTTATTAATCTCTATCTAGAGTAGGGTCTCTTGACTTATTACCTATTGCAGGCTGTTTATTTCTTCATCATTCTTATGAAGTCCACAGTTACTTATTTTCTGTTTGTCCCCTAAAATGTAAGTTCCACAAGTATAGCAGCTTCATCTGTACACTTCATTACTAGGTTCCCGAAATCTAGTATAATGCCTCACAAACAGTAGAATACATGCTGGATAAATGATAAAAGATAAATTTCAAAATTTCAAAATTTAGCACATTAGTTATCCTTAGAGGACGAAAGCCAGGTTAATACTGGTCAAAGGTCATTTTATCAAATAAATACTTTTGGTGCCCTATTCAAAGGACTATTACATTTACAGAAAAAAAAAGGCTGGAGGCCAAAATTTTAAGTTACTGTATAGTCAAGTATACATCTTAAGGTCAAAATCATTTTTCCTTTACTATAGCAATTTTCTATAAGAATTATAACTTATAGCACCACAGGGAAACTGCTATAACAATCATTTTCTCCCTGCAGGATTGTTTGGCAGTCTATTTGTTATTAAAACAATACGAAAATATTATCTAAGTACTGCCAATAAACATTTGTGTATTAAAAATTGTTTTCATAGAAATATAATAGTTGAATAAATAACTAGAAAGAAAGCAAGCTTTTACTTTTTCCTATTAAAAACTGAATTTAATTCTAAATAGATGATTCCACTTAAAATTCTTTCTATTACAGTTTTTTTAAAGTTAAAAAATACTAATTTGATATCATTACGTATACAAAATAACTGTTAAAGTAGCCATAAATCTCCTAAACGTCATTAGAATTTAGACAGAAAAATTGAAAACTCCCAAATGACAATTTAGGGAAATTTGAGAAGCTTTTTTCACTTTCATTCCCTGCCCTACAATGAAAAAAGAATCCAACTATATGAATGTCTACTCATAGAACTGAAAACAGATGTTGAAAAAGTAGGTTAACAATAACATTGTTATTTTAAAATTTTAAAGCAGTTACCAGTCATAAACCTTATTTCTGAAAATCTCTCCTACAAACAAAATGTCACTTATGTTTGAGGAGTACTTTTACAGCTTTATGAAAAGTCCAAAATGTCTTAATATGAGTTAGGTCCAAAATCATCTTATATTAAAGAAACTAAGTCATCAAGCAAACAGATTAATAAGTTACATTCCCTTTTCTTACACATCCTTAAATGCCAAGTATAAAAACAACAACAACAACAAAAACCCAAGAAACCCTCCGTACCTTGCTACACAGAGAAGAAATCTGCTCCAACAGCAACACAGAATTCTGTTCGGTACTGTTTGTCAATCCTCTGTACTAAGGAGTTAAAGAAATGATGTAATGGTATCAGTGAAACAATTTACTCCTTAAAAAAAGTTTCACTATTTCAATTCTTCCACCGTTGCTTGAATTCATTTATTAAAAAATTTAACTGGGGCTGGGTGCGGTGGCTCACGCCTGTAATCCCATCACTTTGGGAGGCCAAGGCGGGTGGATCATGAGGTCAAGGGATCGAGACCATCCTGGTCAACATGGTGAAACCCCGCCTCCACTAAAAATCGAAAAATTAGCTAGGCATGGTGGTGCATGCCTGTAGTCCTAGCTACTCGAGAGGCTGAGGCAGGAGAATTGCTTGAACCCAGGAGGCGGAGGTTGTGGTGAGCCAAGATCATGCCATTGCACTCCAGCCTGGGTAACAAGAGCTAAACTCCGTCTCAAAAAAAAAAAAAAAAAAAATTAACTGTAGCAATTAACAATTACTCCTTTCCCTAAGGATAATTATTTTTCCAATTGATTCTGAAAATATACTAAGAAACAGTGCTACTATAAAGAGCATCACTATAAACTAACAGAACAAGAAATTTATAGAAACTGTAGCTTCTAAATAAAAATTCATATAACACTATGATAGTGTTTCATTTCCTGCTAACAACAAATTCTTTTTATACAAAATGTTCTGTTCTGAGGTGTATTTCTAAACATTCTTATATATTTTTAAAAGAGAGTTTAATATGTTTAATATATTTGCAGATATATGTGATAGCATTTACATTTACTTAAATACATAAAATGATATATCAGCTGACTGATACTTATGTTTCTTCACACTGATGGCAGAAGAAACATTTAAACATTTTTTAAGTATATAAATTACTTGTTTTTTTCCCACAGATTCCTAACATTTATCCTTCCTTTCTACCCCATACACCAGGAAGTCCTCTGACTATCCTAAAAGCATTAATACAGTATTTAAGGGAAGTTTTTTTTTCAAGTTGTAGAACTTTTCTTAACATAATGGTAGTAAAAACTATATTGAATATTATGCAAAAACATGGTCAAACATCTAAATGCTGGGTGGTACCATGAAAACAGTTTACAGTGTGCTTTGCAAACCTTTTTGATGCAGACACCTTTTGCAGGTGACACTTTATCTGGAAACCCAATATTTAGGATAGAAGAGGTACTGATCTGGTTGCAGAAACAATCTATCATTAATCCTTCTTTTCTCTCTCCTCATCTATTAGCAGCTTGTAGGTCAGAAGTTATTTGACATTGTCAATATTTGACATATTTATCTTACATTAGATTTATCTTATATTAGATTTGAAAACCAATGGTTTTCAAAGCACCTTCCAAGGAAAATTGAGGACTCGGTTCTCCAGATAATAGGATTGAAAGATAAGTTGAATGGGTATGGCTCTTGGCTCCTGCCTTCTGCAACCAGAGCAGCACCTTTCAGAAACACCTGCAGTTATACTGCCAGGTAGCATGCTGGCTAAATGGTTCTCAACAGTAATGTACAATGGATGAAATTTCATGTCATCCCACCTAGTGACACCAGTTTCAACACAGGGAATCAATTACACTCTCTGGCCTTCTCACTTTCTCAGCATGTAGTAAATAAATCATGATATCATGTTGATTTTACATCTTTAACACATCATGTACTTTCCCCTCGCTCTCCATTCCAAATGCCACTTGTTTAGTTCGAGCTTTGATCAGGTTTCCAAAATCCTACTAGTATGATCTAAAATTTACTTCTCAATAAGCCACTGTCTGTCTTAAAATTTTTGTATGATTCCTCATTATCTTTAGGATAGAATTTATCCCCAATCATGATACATAAGGTCTTTTAGGACCTGATTAATCTGAAAAGACTCTGCAATCTGATCACTTAGCAACTACCCTCAACACCCTCAAACCAAAAAACCACTACTCTTTAGTGATTCTAGACTACGAACAGTTCTCAGCTGGGTAAGGTTCTCCTATGCCTTCATAAATGTTATCTTTCCTGAAGCAAGGAATTTTCAAGAAGAAAACAATGAGTATTTTGATTTAGGTGGACATAATCCAAAGTCATTCATCTGACAATATTTATTGAGTGCTTACTATATGCTATGCTATATTGCAGTTATAGACTTCTTCAGGAGAAATATATTGAGTAAGACATAGAAGTCATGGAGATGTATTCTTGGATTTCAGAAAAAGGGGAATCATTTCCAAAAAGCATTAAAACTATATAAAATAATGGTAAAGTTAACAAAAGCACATACAATATACATGTGGTGGTGTCTGGACAGTGGGTGGGAAGGACAAAGTTTCAGCTAATGCTAGACTAGGGATAAGAGTAGATCAGTCCTATGCTCAGGCAGAGAACATTATAACTGCATTAAAGAAGGAAGGCTCAATCACTTCTGTATTATTTCCACAGCCCTATCCACAGAAAAGCCTCAATAATACTGAATGAAAATAAAGATGCTTGCATAGGGAGGAAGATTTCTGATAAAATAGGTATAGGATCCAGGTGGTGGGAAAAGCAAGAACTTCCTTCCCCAGCAACTCCAACAATAAGGAGTCCAGCAGCCTACCTGAGCACCAACATTAAAACAATGAATATAATGAATATATCTAACATATATATTTACCTGACAATACCAGAACATTCTACCTGACACAGAAAATGTAATTGAAAATGAACATGTAAATGAAAGGATACAACTCAAATTCAATGTCTGACATATAGCAGGAGGGTAGATCTGATAATTTTATCATCTGCACAAATTCTAAAGCAGAGCCATAATAATGGAAAACCTAGAAAAGAAATTAAAATTATGTAATATTTAAATACCATAAACGAAGTAAACAAATTAGTGATTAAGGGTGTAAAGCTTTAAAATGGATCTTAAAAAGCAACTTTTTACATATTATGCATGCCTAGCATTTAATCCTCTACAGCAGATAAGAATTTCTTCTATTTCAACTCTACCTTTCAGGGAAGAGAAAGAGACATGGAGATCACTTAGTAATCAGGAAGAGCTTTCACAGGAGAAAGTAAGTATGGAAAGAGGTAAGCAACAGAGGACAAGAGCTCTCAACTTTTGCTGTTTATCTTCAACAAGACAGACAGGTGATCCAATAGGCAACAATGTTGACGAAACAAATTAGCAACCTACCTCTGTAGGCAGAATCTGCAGACTAAAAAAGCCAAAGAAAAGACACTCCAGGATGAACTTAGATTGAGTTCATTGACATTTAAAAGACATTTAAAAGAAAAAAATTCTAGCAAAAAGACTAAATAAATTACAGAAAAAGATAGTGAAGCCAGCATGTGCTAATTAACATAGAAAACTCCATTCATAAAAAGTAAAATTTCAGTACTGTATTTCTTGGGTAAAGCCTAAAACTGAAGTAGAGTTTGTTAGTGAAGGGCAGCTATTTCAACAGTTGGAGCCACAGAGTGTCAGATGGAAGGTAAAGAAAAGAGAACACTTCTTGGAGAAGTTACACAAAGCTTTAGATTTGTAAAATGCTGAGTAATTTCACCATATATGATTATGTGTGCATGTGTATATATATATATATATATATATATATAATCATATACATATATGTGTATACAGTGTGTTTTTGTGTCTATACACATACAGGAGAGAGAATATGAATTTTACATTGTTGAAGAAGTTGTGCCCTAAGATTCTCTTTAACAGTAGCAAAATTTAGACACATTATTCATACTTGAAGAAAAGTTGAGGTCATGAATCTTACAATTTGAATCTTTAGAAAAGAATTTAATATTCCGGTGAAAGAAGGCCATAGTAAGTTACTTAAAGTAAGCAATTCTAAACAAACACTGAGAAATGAGTTCAAGTCAGATATTATGCCCTCTTTTTGTACCACGCTTTGATCAGAAAATATTAACAATCTGACGCCCTTTTAACTTCATGACCAGTGTTTTCCACACTCTTAGATTAGGTCTTTTAAAGTGAATTCTAAGGTGCTTTCATATAAATATCTCTTCTTATGTAATTTTTCCAATGTTAAAAAGCCAACTGAACCTTTTCCTAATTATTATGCTTTATAATTACTTGTATTTTATGAACAAATGTATAGGAGACATGAGGCAATAACTAATACCTCTTAAACTCTACGTTAAGCGTATGTCAGGTACTTTGTCAGATGTTAAACTCTTAACCTCATTTAATCCTTAAAATAACTTTGTAAGATAAGGGTGTTACTACTGCCTCCACTTTCACAGATGAGTTAATCAATCTACCCAAGGTTATAAACAAGACCTTATAGGTGACACAGTCAGGTTCCAAACCCATGTTTACCTAAAATCAAAACATACCCTCTTCACACTATGTCATATTCTTTCCAAAATGAGTCTTAGAAAGGGCTCATAATAAAGTCCAAATCAAAGGTGATTTCAGGGCTATACTGATTTAGTATCACTACATTTTTTTAAACATCTAAAACAATGACAAGTTCACCAAAATTTAATGCTGATGACACAGTGTAACTTAAGTACTTAATTATATTAAAAATTATGCTAGTGAGCACACTTAATCGTATATATTAGTAATATTAATTCAAGATTCAAACATTTTATAGGAACAAAAATACACACGAATGATCACACAAAAAAATTAAACACAATTACCTTTGGCAAAATATTCTTATCCTTTGGTGGTATTATCTTTTGGGCAAGAAAGTCAGTATTTAAATTGGATGTACTAAAATTCTTAGGTGTGACTCCCTTTAAACAAAATTCAGGAAAACTAATTTCAAATCCAAACTGAAAAGAGACCAAGAAAACACAGTTATAAGTATCATGAATAATGCTATAAAGATTAATATATCTTTACAGTATAAATGTTGAGAGGAAACCCATGTATAAATTTATTTTTGATTCCTCAGCTCAAAAGTGTGCTTCTTACATTTAGGTACACATCCTATTTCAACTTAAACATCAGTTTTTCAGGTTTTCATGGAAAGTTCTCATTGGCCCTTCACCAGCTAGCAAGAATATGTTAAGCTCATTCTATGCAGCCACAGGACCAAACAACTTCTTTTGCATTGTTCAGTATCTGGCTTCCTACCAGTCTGAAGTTATGCCAAGACAGAAGCTGTCTGTCTTATTTCTTTTTTTCTTTTTTTTTGCCTTGAGACAAAGTTTCACTCTTTTTGCCAAGGCTGGAGTGCAGCGGCATGATCTCGGCTCATTGCAACTTCCACCTCCGGGGTTCAAGTGATTTTCTCGCCTCAGCGTCCTGAGTAGCTGAGATTATAGGCACCTACCACTATGCCTGGCTAACTGTATTTTTAGTAGATATGCGTTTCACTATGTTGGCCAGGCTGGTCTCGAACTCCTGACCTCAGGTGATCTACCTGCCTTGGCCTCCCCAAGTGCTGGGATTACAGGTGTGAGCCACCACTCCTAGCCCTATCTTATTCCTTACTAGACCCTTACTATAGTGTCTCACATAGTTTGCCTTTGATAAATGTTGTTGATGATAAGATCAATTGCTGCAGAAGTAGTAATAGCAAGGATGCTAATAGTAATAGCAGCCACAACAATAATGTTAGCTAACGCTAACTGAGTGGTAACTCTGTGCTTTAAATAATTTAATCATCATACAAATCTATGAGATGGGAACTATTATCACCATCTTACAGATGAAGACAACTGCAGCACCAAGAGGCTAAGCATTACACAACATGCCATGTAAAACTAGAAACAAAAAGAGTTGGGATTTGCTTATAGGCAATATAACTCTAGAATCTATGTCCTTAATCACCATAAAGCCTCTTGGCTAAAAAGCTGTTCTCTACCAAAAAAAGTGATTTCAAGTTTTTAATGCATCCAGTGGAGATATGTACATTTAATTTCCTATTAAAGAGAATAAAAGAATCACATGAAAAGAACTTTGCCATTATCTTTCTGTATGTAAACATGCAGTTTCAGAAGACATACAAAAGCAATCTAGCAAACTGTATCTTCCACTCTTCCACATGGCTATGTGGGTTTTTTTGCTTTTGTTTTTTTTTACATTAAAACACTTGCAGAGAAAGTTCACCTGCAGATTTAACCTTTCTGAGATTAGGATGAGCAAACATGCAAATCAACAAGACAAATCCAGCCACACTGATTCCTGTTGTCCAATCAGAGATATTATTAAACCATTATGAAGGGTGAATTGAAAAGGAAAAACATGTCTAGTAATTAGTGTAACAAAACTTTAGACGAGCTCAAAGGCCTACTCATGTTCCCATGCTATCCTAAACAAACGTTAATTTTCTTAGTTTAGCTTTGCATATCTACACAAATACTTAAATTACTATGAATACTTATTTCAAACTGGACATAACTTACAAAACCCAATAACATATTCTTTCATAGTAAGAGATGTCAAAATGAAATCAAAACTTCATTGAAATTTAGGATTAGAAGAGTCCACCTAATACAATATTCTTGTCTTATAATTGAGAAATCTGGGGTCCAATAAGGTTAAAAAAATTGTTCAAAAATCAGAGGGCTGGTAAGTAAACAGCAGAGATCACCTAAAGTAGTATTATGGCAAGACAATATGGTCTAAGTAATTTTCCTAGTAGTTTACACAGATAACAAAATAAAACAATTTGGATAAACAACATGAACTCAATGTCAAATTCTATGTTTTAAAAGAATGTTACATTCTAGAAGCAGCACTCAAAACATAATCATATTATTATGTGATTAAATTAAAATTAATTAAAATCAAATAAAATTAAAAATTCAGTTAGTGGAACTACTTGTATATAAAGTGCTCAGGAGTAATATGTGGTGTGTAGGCTACTGTATCAGCACAGATATAGAACACTTCCATTATTGCAGAAAGTTATAATTAGATAGTGCTATTTCAGAATATCTTTACCAGGTACATTTTCATTACAATTTACTTAAATATCTGTGTTATAAATAAAATTGAAAGACCTTCTTGGCAAACTGAATAATTCATTTACCTTTCTTTCCCATATCTGTATTTTTCCCCTCCATAATTCCTTTGAGTCAATAACATTTCTGAGATCTTCTAAAGATACAACATTAGCAGAAAGGTATTCTGCAATTTTCTGGCAGTTTCTATTAAAAAAAAGATTACAACAATACAGGGTTTTATATTTTACTAATTTAATAATTATAGTTAACTATAAGCCTAAGAGGCAAAATTGCCAAATTTATATTGCTGTATTTTTCCTACTAATAATATTGAAACACCCATTAAGGCAATCTCTAAGGGAGTTGCTGTCACATATTCATTTGTCCCAACATCCTCACAAATTAAGAGTAATTATCTTTAGTACTAAGGATGAAGAAAGACACTTTTCTCTTACTATTGGCTTAAAGGTATCAGATGTACATAAACACACACACAGGCACACGTCAGCTCCTTATCTTCAAAAGGAGAACTGCTCTCCTATATTGTTCCCACACTGCTTTGTATGGAATTCTATAACAGCACTTATCACAGACTGTCTTGACTGTTAGCATTTCTGTTTCTCCCTGCACTTTAGGGAAAAAGATCATGTCTTTTCACTTTCTTAACTTACCAGCATATACTGCTAGGCTTGCCATAAAGGTAGTGCTCAATAAACATTCACTGAATAAAAACAAATCATGACGCTATTAAATCCAATTGAATACTTACTTAAGGATCAAAATTGTAAAATACAACTAAACCTTACTAAAATATTAAAAAATACAATAGTGTATATTTATTTCTACATTGGCACATAACAGAAAAACAAATACATCATTACAAATCCAGTGTATTTATGTTCAAAAGCAAATAGTGGCTTATAGAATTAATGCTTGATAATGGTTGTAAAACAGCATCAATAATATTTACTAAAAACAAATATCTCAGAAACATAAACTATGAAACATCTAGATTCTTCTCAATAGACAAATCTGCAATCATGGTATAACATAAAATTTTATCTTGTCACATTAATTTTCAAATGCTGACTCTGAAAACAGAATAGTATGTTAATTGTGAAAACACAACACAGACAATAATCAAATGTGAACAAAGAAGCTTACATTTCACAGTGATTTCCAGCTATAGTGATCTTTGCCAAATACCATTCTCTCAAATGTTTTAATGCTCCTACAGTAGGTAAACAGTCTTTCAATTTAGGAGGATCTTTGTCAGAAGGCAATAGTATTATATCTACCATTGCTCTACCTGGAAAGACAAAAAGGCATTTTTGTAATTTTTTTTTTAAATGTTAGATCTGATATGTCTAAAAATAGTACTCTGAACAACTGAATTTTATGTTTATTTAGAAGAATGAATTTTATGTTTATTTAGAAGAATGAATTTTATATTTATTTAGAAGACAAAGGAAGATTTTAGTTTTAATTTCCAAAATTCTTCAAAACAATGTATGTCCTTAGGAGTTCAAAATTTTTTAATGTTCATCATTTGATTTAAAGCTACTCTTGGCTTTAAATCAAATGATGAAATAGCTAGCATATACTAGAAAACAATAAACTATATCATAATTGCCTGCCAATTCTGCAGCAGTGGTTAATTATACACATTGCTTTTAACATCATCAATGCTATTGTGCTCAACAGAGAAAAAAAACACCTGTGCAATTTCATTATATTTTTCTAAACATAATTTTGTTATCCAAAAAAGAATGAATTAGTGCCAAACTGTGATGTTCAAATAAATGATGTCTCTTTTTAAAAGGACAATAAAACACTCAGAAAACCAATTATACTGACATTATTATTGGTTCCTGAGAAAAAATAACTTCACAAAACTTTAAATTTCATAAAATTATAAATATCCTGAAGGACTAGAAAAATCAAAAAGAAACAAACTGAACATAAATTTAATAATGAAAGTATTCTAATTCGCTAAAACAATTATGTGATATTTCAGTGCATACTTTGAACTCAACACATTTCATTTTAAAAGTTGATATGTTTGTCAACTCATTCGGTTATTTTTCTTTGTAGGGCTTTTTGTACTAATATATGATCTCCTTGAGCACAGAGATCAGACTGACTGTGAGCTATAAGGTCCTTTATGTTAATCACAGATGCTTTATTCATCATGGTACACTCAGCCCCTAGTACAAATACCTACTTAATAATGGCCTTCAATGAACAAATTATTCAGAAAAGAATGCTCTTCCAAGTATTTGTGGATACCAATAATACCAACTACTAGATGACAGCAACTTGATTAATATAAAGGTTAGTTTAAGACAAAAACCAGTTTTAGGAATACAGCTACTGCTCGACTTACGACCATGGTCGGGGCAGCGGACCAGTCGTAATACGATTTGGTCATAAGTTGAGTAGGCAATATGTACAGTTGAAATGGTACATGCGGAGATGGTAGTGCTGCCAGAAGCTGGTCCGCACTGTCGTACGCCCAGCTGGGCAACGTTTGCGTTGCCAGACGCGGAGCAGTCGTGGCTAGCGATTGTGTTCGTAAAGTCGAATGGTTGTAAGTTGCATAGGTGGTAAGTTGATCAATACGTGTACTATGATATAGTATTTTACAAAATAGTCTTTCCACTATGGGAAAAAAAAAATAGGTTCTATAAAAAAAATTGCTGAGGAAACGCTTTCTTTTACGATATGACATTCCATTTGCTAATGCATATAGTTGCTTCACCATAAAAGAACGCTGTCCAAATTACCAAGGTTAAATAATCTCTTGTTTAAAGATCTGTTTATAGGATTAGTCTTCTACAGAACATACTCTGAAAAGCAACAGTCTGTAATAGAAAGATTTTTCTTCAGTAATAACTAAGAAACAGAGATAGGTATTTAATTTTCTAAATTCTAATTTTTGCCTAACTAAATGAAAACAATGAAGAGAATTGCTACATCTCAGTAGTGTACTCTAATGGAGTACATTCTGTATCAACTTCAATTAAAAATTGTTTTGCATTTTTAATTTGAAGATTAGAAGTGAGAACACTAACATAAAGAATGAATTTATTACTTATTCATAAAAAGTGTAATAAAATAAGATACAAATTACTGAAAGCAATCATAAAATAGTACCAGGAGCAGGAAGCTTGTCTGATAACTGATGTAAATTTTCTGCAGCTTCTTCATAGAGACTAAAATAAAAGGGTAAGTTAGGGGAAAAAAAACACAAATACATATTACATATAATCATAATAGGCAATATTAACTAAAAAGATTGTTGTGCACTGTTAAACAGATTAGATGCATAATCTCATTTGATCTTTATGATAATCCCAGGAGGTACTACTATAATACTATTATTATCTCCACTTTAAAAAACTTGCCTGAAGTTACGTAACTAGTATGTATGGAAGTTAGGATTCAAGCCTGGAGGACAAGTTCTTACCCACACCCCAAAACAAACAAAAAAGGGAATAAACCCCCCCCCAAAAAATTATAACTAGCATACTAAATGTAAATCGTAACTAACAGATCAAATATTTTTTGGAATCTTTATTTATTTTGGGTTTTTGTTTTTGAGACAAGGTCTTGCTCTGTCACCCAGGCTAGAGTGCACTGACATGATCACAGCTCACTGCAGCCTCAATCACCCGGGCTTAAGTGATTCTCCCACCTCAATGTCCAGCCTGTAGCTGTGACTACAGGCACACATCACCATGCCTGGCTAATTTTTTATTTTTTGTAGAGATACGGTCCCAAATTCCTGGGCTCAAGTCATCCGCCTGCCTCAGCCTCCCAAAGCACTGGTATGACAGGCATGAGCCACTGTGCCCAGCCATTGTTCTGAATCTTAAAAGTAAGAAAATGCTGTGTTTAATAAAAAAGGATATGATTTTTCTCCGAATGGTACTCAACAGTCTTGACTAAATAATATGATGCCCTCCTAAGATTCTTCAAAACCTATTAGTTTTAAATACATGACACATTTTTTTTCTTAAAAAAGTTTATTATATAGCATAAAGGTACTTAAATCCTTTATTATAAACCCATCCTCATCTTAGAAGCTTAAGGCGTCTTATCTAAACTCTAGTTTTCAGGCTCCCTCTTGTGGAAATAATTATTAGGTCACTTATCAGAAACTTTTACACTTGTCTTTTAATAGTGGTAGGAAAACATATGGGGTATTAAGAGTTTTTAAGGGTAACTGAAAGCACCTAAGAAATCATCTAAAAGTACTTCAATACTCATGAATGAGAAAACAAAAGATCAGAGAAGTTAAGTGACTGTCCTAAGACTGTGTAAATAGAGTCCACCTCCACTAATCCCTGGTTCAATGATAAATCATCTGTTTCTGAAAGATCTCCTTTTATTAATCAGTACAAACAAATATGATCTGGAAAAAGAAAAATGAAATTTTTTAAGTCTACAGTGACTAACAGACAGAATACGTGGATACTAAAATAAGCTCAGTTTTCTGTCATGAAATGTTGTGGAAGACTAAAATGAAAGGTATTAACTATAAGAGGAGATATTTCATGAAGAGAAAAATTATTATCACAACTTACATCACCTGGATCAACTTACATATTGTACCATAATTCAATAAAACCTAAAAGTGAACTCAATCATGTATATATAATCCTCACAAACTCTTAATGGATTTTATTTTTTACATTTTTTTCTTTAAATTAAAAGAAGATTTCTCTTCCATCTGGGTCAATCTTTACAGATTTTAAAAGGTACCTGAAATGCTGCAAATATACATAAATTAAAGAAATCACATATTTTGGTCTCAAATAGCAAAATGAGAATGATACTTTGGCATGAATGCTAGCTACTACCATTAAAAAATGTTTCTATTCAAGCTTTTAAAATACATTATTGGCCAGGCACAGTGGCTCACATCTGTACTCCCAGCACTTTGGGAGGCCAAGGCAGGCAGAATGCTTAAGCTCTGGAATTCAAGACTAGCCTGAACAACATGGTGAAACTATATCTCTACAAAGAAATACAAAAGTTAGCTGGGTGTGGTGGTGCACACCTGTAGTCCCAGCTATTCTGCAAGCTGAGGTCAGAGGATTGCTTGAGCCCAGAAGGTCAAGGTTGCAGCAAGCCATGACTGCACCATTGCAGTGCAGCCTGGGCAACAGAGCAAGACCCTGTTTCAAAAATAAAATAGAATATTAGGCAGAATTTATCTTCAAGAAAGTAACATGTTAATTAAAATATCACTTTTTATATGATTTGACATTATGTACACTTAAGCAACATGCATTTTAAAGAACTTTATTCAAATAAAAGGCCCAAATTGCCTTATGTCTTCGAAAGTGAAGAGTTAAAAATTTCAATTAACTAGGATTTATTCAGTAAAGATGCTAAAATATGCAATCTTCACTTTCATGGCTTAAAATAACTGTCTAATGTTAAGTATTTTAATGATAACACAAAAACCAGAAAAGCATACTCAGCCAAGGATAATGATTCCCTGCTATTACTATCTTCTTCTTCAAAACACTCAACAGCACTCAAACATTCTTCCATACTTGTTTGAAGAACATCTTCAATTTTATCTTTTTCTGTATCAAAATGTATCTCTTGCCAATCAGAACTACAAAACTAATAAATCAAAAGATTGCATTAAATAATGGATCATGAAATTCTTTAGACAGGCATTCACTAATAGCTATTTTTAAATTTCTATTACCTGATAAAATCCACATATTGCCTGCACCGCAAAGAACCACTTCTTGGAACCAGGTATACCACCTACTGAACAGGCTTGAAAATAAAATCACACTTATTAGAAAAAAGGCAGACCATAAATAAGCAGATGACACAGAATATACACTGTACTTAGAGACTGTAATTTTGAAACATATTACATAATTATCCAGCATACATATGTGAATCTTTTAAAAAAATCCCTGCTAAAAATCCAAATAGAACAATCTCCCTAAAGAGCAAAATTCTTTACTCACAATAAATACTTGGCTTTCATTTGTCACAATTCAAAATCCATATTATTATTTATTATTTTAATCATCATTTCACACAGATTACAATTTACCATAAAGATGTTGAAAATACAGCTACTCAATTATTACTGAGTAACACAAAACCATGTAAGTCATTTTAATAAAAACAATTCCCTCTCCAAAGACCATGCAGATTGGTTCAGCCTGACTAGAGACAGAGGTGTTAAAGAGCAACCCCAGCCTAAAGATAAGGAAGATGCTCTTTTTGGAGAATGGAGTATTACATGAAGATACAAGATTAAGGGTCACCCCAGGGTATGTGTCAAGGAGTCATGAAGAATTTAGAGCGATGTGTAAAAACTGGTATTAAAGGAAGAAGTAGTGTGGTAACTGAGGCTTACCTAATGCAAACTAGGTAAGATGCTAAATTCTTATTACCACTTTCTTCCAACAACAATCTCAGCAAAAGACTCCTACCCCCTTAACAAAATAAAAGCTATTAGGTAATAATTTCTACAACATTCTCTCAGGAAACATACAACTCAACTTGTATTCCATTAAGTCTTTCCTCTTTCCTTCCCTTCAACATGTAAGAGGCACTGTTCTTCCAATTCAATGTTATCCTCCAAACCTCCTGAGACCCCTGATTCTCTCATCTAATCCCACAGATCACATTATCTTTCCTGCATTTCAATCTACTCCCTTCTGTCTGTTCTTTGCCATTGCCATTTAAATACACACAAGTTTTTCTCGAAGTATTTCCTTTTTTTAAAAAGGGGTCCCTTTAAATTCATCTCCACTTCTCTTCCTTAGCTTGTCCTCAAAGATAAACTTTTGAAGGTGCTGTCCACACCTGTCTCCATTTCCTAATCAACTTTTCCACTTTCTTTCAAATGCATTTTAGTCTTTTTGTCTCCAATATGCCACTGAAAGAACACTCACCAAAGTCACCAATAACTGACTTGTTATTAAATCTAGCAGTTTTTAAGTTCTGTTGTTATTTGATCTCTCAGCATAAAAGAAAAATCGAAGATGACATATTTGACTACTTTCTCTTTAAAACACTTGGCTTCTGTGGCACCCATCTTTCTGGCTGCTCCTTCTTATTCTTTTAAACACTGATGTTCAGTTCTTCTGAAAACTGGAATTCAGTTTGAGACTTTCTGTTCTTCCTACTATCCATAAGCAATCCCATCCTTTCTCATGGCTTCACCTGACATCTATACATTGGTTCTATAATTTGTATTTGCTGGTGTAAAAATAATTGCTGTTTTCGCCATTATTTTTGCACCAACCTAGTATCTCCAGGCATTTCCTACATTTTGAGTTCCAGACACATGTATCCAACTTTTAGAAAACATTTTTACTTTGACATCTGACAGGCAACTATTAACATGTTCCAAACTGAACATGTCACATTCCCTTCAAATCTGCTTCTCCTTTCTCACTAAATGCCACCATCATGCCATTACCCAAGCCAGAAACCTAATGTCATCCTTGATTCCTGCCTCATCCTTCCCATCTTCTACATCACACCAATTCAGTGCTAAGGTAGGTGAATTCTACCCCCATAATTTCCTTCAGATCTATTCATTTTCCTCCACCTTGGCTGCCTCTCCTGTTCCTCATTTGGTCTTCTACAGCATCCCCCTATTCAGAAACAGCTATACTTTTCTCTAATTCGTTACTATACTGCAGGGAGAATACTTCAAAAGCACAGATCTGATCATGTCTCTTCCTTAATTAAAAGTTTTTAGTGGCTGCTGATTACCATTAGGAAAAAATCCAAACACCTTGACACCACAAAATCCTCTAAAGAGCTATGCCTACCTCTCCACCTTTATCCCATTATAATCATATTGTACTTTCCGTCCCACAAACTTGCCATATTACTGAAATCAATAATCCTAGTATGGCAGGAAATTCAGTGCAGGCAGTTTCTGTTTGCATGGCTCTGATATGTGCAAATTCCAGTTACTATAGCTTAAATAACAGCAGTTCCCCAACAACCTGGTTCAAATTTCACTTACCATGGTATATTAATGAACTATAATTGTATAGTTTAAGACTTCATTGCAAGTTGCTGGGTCTGCAAAATCACTACACATATAAAGATGTGTGTCCTGATCAGTAGTCAATAATGTTACTACTTTCAAAGGGTGTCACTGATTGGTCACTGCACAAGTGCCATTCAGTTCACACACAGGTAGCAAAGGATGTGATTGTGTTGCCTCCTGGTCTTCCAGTCTAAACCCTGTGATATTTTATAAAAATGGAAAAATGGATGAGGGAATTTTTAAAAAAGAGATAAACACCAAAGAAACAAAAAGTGCTAATACTGAAAGCAATCTTCAAAGCTAATGTAAACAGAGTTCTAGAAATAGCTGGTGTGACAAACACATTTTGATGAAAAACATAAAGCTGTCCCAGAGAAAATGATGCTAGCAAAAACCTTAATATTAATGGAACTGAGATATATTACAACATTGAAAGTCCAGGTCAGGCTCAGTGGCTCACGCCTGCAATCTCAGCACTTTGGGAGGCAAAGACAGGTGGATTACTTGAGCCCAGGCATTCAAGACCAGCCTGGGCCACACAATGAAACCCTGTCTCTAAGCCAGATGTGCTGGCTCATGCCTGTAGTCCCAGCTACTCAGGAGGCTAAGGAAGAAGGAGTGCTTGAGCTGGGGAGGTTGAGGCTGCAGTAAGCCATGATTGGGCCACTGGACTACAGCCTGAGCAACAAAATGAAACCCTGTCTCAAAAAAAGAAAAAAAGAATCAAAGAATAAAACACTGGAAGTTGATACCACTGGAATATAATAATTTGCCAATAAAAGAAAAAATATTCACTCTATCATAAGTTACATGATGATGGGAGGGTGGAAGGCACTGTTCTAACTACTCTTGATAGGGTTAATACAAAGGAATAAAACACTTTAATCCTCAATGTTTCTAAGGTTTTAAATTACAGTGTACAAAGTAAATGTTTACAATTTGTTTATTTCCATAAAAATTTATAACAATAAGAGAGTTTTTAATGTTTTGACAAAAGATATTAAAAGTCATGGAACAATTTTAATTTTTCTCATTGATTATTATATTAGGATTGCTTTGCACAATCGATTATAAAGTACCACACTATCATGCAAAACAAGGACCATGTGTATAAGAAACTCCTAAACACACAAGTGGAAAGTAAAATTTATCATGAGAACACCTGCAATTCTCCCAAGAGCTCTTTTACATATACAGTTGAGGTGCAAATGAAAGAAAATCTTTCCTGCAATAATAGCAGTATTGACTAAAATTATAGCAACTTGAAAATTAATGCATACTACTGGGCCTTGGAAAACAGGCTAGGGCAGCATATGCTTATTAGAAATCATTCCCCGATGGTGGTAGTTGACACTGAGAGAGAAGAGGTTCTTTAATGAAAGAAGAGAAAGGTGCAGATTGTATAGTCACAGGAACTACAAAGTTATCAAAAGGAGCAGACCCTTCCTTGCATCGACAGAAACTTCCTTCAACTTTTAGGTATTGGTTTGTTTTGGCATCTCCATTTTCAGAACCTTTAAAGGATATTCTCTGATAAAGGACAAGAAGAGGGAATAAAAGAAAACTATCAAAGTAATTAAATGCATTTGCATAATGCCAATAGGAGCTAAAGGAGGAAAGATTTTTACAAACTATGGGTTGGTCAAAAACTTGAAATACTTCAAAAAGTAAAAGCAGATAAGAACTGAGAAAAGCTCATTGTGTTTAGCAATTATTACGTACTTTTAAGAGAATCAGTAACAGCTAAGAACAGAAATAAAGAAATAAATAAATGGTAAGGAAATCGTGTGGTAGCATTATTTACATTTTTTACTCAGGAAAAAAATCATCCTCATAAAGCCACATTCCCCTTAGTTATACACAACTAAGATAGGCAAGAAAATTTCATAAAAGGAGCAAAACTCAAGCTGAGAACCTAGAATTGTCAAAGAAAATAGGGGTTTACTATACTTACCAGGGAAAGTACTATCTTCCGGATTAATTGAAGCATTAATGCTTCTTTTCAAAAGGTGATAAATATTTGCTGCTGTGAAGTCTGAAAAAGAAAAGGCAAACTAACTCAAAGGGCTATAGATTTACGTAATCTAACCTAGTCCAATTTCACCATCAGACACTCTCAAGACCAGTAGGTTGTACATAAAAGTACTACACACTGCTCAAGATCTGTTCAAGTTTTGATACAGTAAATCTAAAGTAAGCAGAAAAAAACAGAAAAGGCTCCCGATCTGTACATTCCAGCCGGTTAGCACAAATGCAAAATTCCTCACAAAAGAATAATTTTGAAGGGAAACTATCACAACACCTTATACACAAACACATACATTTACTCCTCAAAATGCCTATTTTGATCGAAACAAATGAATACATCAAATGCAATACTGAATCTAGACAGGTGCACCAAAAAGCAATGCAATCGATAACAATTAAGATCATTTAAAATTCATCATTTGTTTTCAAAACTTGGTTTATATGTGGGATGTCTCCTCCCATTAGGTGTAAATTCTAGGACAGCATGATTTTTGTTCACCTTGTTCCTTTCTGTATCATCTGCATGTGAAACATAGGAACAGAAATAATAAAAGCATACATTTCCAAAACGTAGGAAATTCCATTACTAAGGCAAAGAAAATTTGTTAAGTTAAATATTTCCTATGCCAAGAACTTCTGAGGGCTGGAATCTTGCATCCACAAATTTGTCCATGTTTTTCCAAGAAGATGCTATATTTGCAGGCTTCATTAACTTTATCCCAGATAAAGTCCCAGCTTCTTGAGACAACTAGATATTGATTTCCCAGCAGAACTTGATCACAAACTCAAACTTCTTCCCCTCCCAAATCGTTCCCGCCCTTTCTCATCCCAGCGCTTACCCGGCTGCTTCTCAGTACCCTCACCTGACGACACCTCTGGTCCATGTTCTGCCTCCCTACTGGCCGCCGACGGGAATTTTCCTTCCCCCCAGATCACCAGCAGTAGGTACCGATCCATCTCCTAACAGATCACCCCCAATTTTAGGTCTCGGCTACCACATCCAAACATAGGCGCGCTATGACGCACTTCCGGTTCCTTTCGCTTAGGTTTCCTGGAAATTGTGTCCTCCGTCGGTTTTCCGCAGTTTTCCAGCAGGCGGGTTATTTTCGGGAGTTATTTTCTAAATAACTGCATTATCTGCTCCTTTCATGATGAAATTGCTGCGGTGGGGAAGACTGGAGGAAACTAAAGGAAGAGGGAGAGGCCGACGAGTGCTGGACGGACTAGGAACTGTGATGCTTGGGTGTTAGCGTTTCCCGCCGGACCAGTAAGGCTGCGTGACCCGGCTTGGCTACCGGGAGAAGGACGGACGGTGCTGCTAGTTGGGAAATATGTCGAGTTTCTCCAGGGCGCCCCAGGTGAGCTCGGACTCTTATGGCTTCATGGGGTTCATTATACTGGCAGAAGGAGAGCGTTGGGTCTGGCAGATTAAGTAGCGAAGCTGGGGCGGCAGGGAAGCTGAGACCCTCGGCTAAGAGGTGCCTGGGGAAAGCACAAGAGGGTCGTCAGTCTGGCAAGCACTTAATGCCGTTTGTTTGTTACTCATCCCCGCTTCTTTTCAAACTGCGCTTTTCATGTTTTTTTTTTTTTTTTTTTTTTTTTTTTTTCAGGGAGGGGGAAGGGGATTAGGAGAGAAGGTGGGAGAGGTCATAAGGTTGATCACTTAGGGCATTGTAGGCCATTGTAAGAATTTGTTTTTCTACTGAGTAAAATGGGGACCTATTGGAGGGTTTTGCTCCAAGGAATAACATGATCTGACTTGGTGTCAAAAGGAGCACTCTGGCTGCTGGGTCGAGAATAGACTGTTCAGAAACAGGGGTTAGTGGAGGACAGAAGCATGTTTGGCGGGTATAACAGTAATCCAGGCGAGACGTGATGGTGCAGAGGTCACGCTAGAAAAACTATGGAGTGTGTTGAAAAGTGGTCAGGATTTTTTGGAAGGTGGCGCCAATAGGATTTTCTGAAGGTTAAATATAGGCCAACAGCGAAAGAAGCAGCAAAGATTACTCCAAGGTTTTTTGATTTGACCAACTGGAGGGTGTGTCATCAACTGAGATAGGGAAGGCTGAGATTAAAGCAGGTTTGAGGTGAAAGAATAGGAGTTAGTTTGGGCTATATCGGCCTAAGATGACTCTTAGCTCAGTGCCGCTCCAAGTGTGGTTCCTTCCTTGGACTGTTTGTTGTCTGTGATGAGATAAATACAGGAAGCAAAATAAAACTTTTAAAAACTTTTTTTTAGCAATTTGACATCGTCCAGCATTTGCATTTTTTTAAATCAAAGTTGTTTTTTTTTTTTCTGTCAAAGTATCTATTAGTCTGCAGTGGATGGGGACAAAAACTGGCCTGTTTTCTTATGTGTAGACTAGTTTGAGGTTGTGAGAAGTACATTTAAAATAAAACCAGCTAGCCCCATTGTATTTTTCCAGCATTGTTTAGCCTCTTGTGTATATGCATAAAGTAACTGGTGGAGATCTTCTGGACTAGAATATTTTAAGAAATTGAAAACATTGATGAATACTGTAGAAGCAGTGGTCTAAAGATACCTGTTTCAGGTAACTTTTTAAAGTTGAAATTTATTCCACATCATCCATCTGTACTTTCCCAACTACATTGTTCTATTTAACTCTCCCCAGGAATTAAACTCCTGAATGGTCTTCGGTTTCCACTTGGCCACTCAGCTTTCAATATAATGTACCTATTAATCTTTAAATGTTTTTGAAGACATTTGAAGAAGACCTTCATAAACAGCTTCTACTTTCTTACAAGCTTTTCATTACCCCTCCAGATTCTATTATGTGTTGTACAAAAAAAATCATAATCTAAAGGGAAATATATATTTGGGTTGTTTATAACAAAACATGTAGAAAACCAGGCAGGAATAATTACTGCGTTTGTCTTTCCAGAATAAAAAAAAAAAAAAAAAAAAAAAACCCTTTTCCAGAAATAGAAATGAAAACAAAAATTCTTCAGCAATAGAGTTATTTTTCAAAGAAATTGTTGACATTAAATGTACAATACATGCGATAGTATAAAATAATAAATTTAATTACTGTATTTTCATTTTAGTGATAATTTTTTTCCTCTTTTTTTTTTTTTTCAAGCAATGGGCCACTTTTGCTAGAATATGGTATCTCTTAGATGGGAAAATGCAGCCACCTGGCAAACTTGCCGCTATGGCATCAATGAGACTTCAGGGATTACATAAACCTGTATACCATGAACTGAGTAAGTATTATTTTAGACCTGTTATTAACAACTGTAGTTTCTATGCTGGCATAGAATCTTGATGAAGTTTTACAGGACTGAGTTTAAGGACCCTTTTTATTTTTCCTGAGAATCCTGTGTTCCATTCTTGCTGAAAACATACTGGTGCCTTCAACTGAATTTGGCTTATTCACGGGAAAACCATATGAATCAGTTTACCCAGAACCAGCCTATTTTATGCCACTGCCCAGCAAAATTATTAGTAGCCCCTCTTCATGCTCAGAAATAACCTGATTTGCACCATGACTTAAACTTTCACTCTTGTACATGTCTTTTCACATGATGAACTGCATGTAAAGAGTTTTTAAGGGAAATAATTTTGCCCTCTCTTCTAAAAATTCATTTCCACTGGAAAAATATATGGTGCTAGCTAGATATGGGAAGCTTATTTTCACTAATAAGATTAATAGACTTGCTTTTCTGTATCCTTTTTCCAAAATAAAATTTGAAAAGTTGTTTTCATTCTAGAAGATTTCTGCTGACAGTTTTTGTGGATTTCATTGCCCTCAGCACTTCATGGCCAGATCCAGATGCCAGTTTTTAGTCCTCATACTGCTTGACTTGTCAACAGCATTTGCTATAATTGATCACATTTTTATTTAACTTTCACTGTGCGATATATTAAACACACAAAGGTGTGTATATATTAGTGTGTGTGTGTGTGTGTGTGTGTGTGTGTGTGTTTTATTTTTGAGACAGAGTCTTGCTCTCTCACCAGGCACCAGGCTGATGTGCAGTGACACAATCTCGGCTTACTGCAACCTCTGCCTCCCGGGTTCAAGCAATTCTCCTGCCTCAGCCTTCCCGAGTAGCTGGGATTACGGGTGTGCGCCACCACACCCAGCTAATTTTTGTATTTTAGTAGAGATGGGGTTTCATCATGTTGGCCAGGATGGTCTCGATCTCTTGACCTTGTGGTCTGCCCGCCTTGGGCTCCCAAAGTGCTGGGATTACAGGTGTGAGCCACTGCGCCGGGCCCAAACATATGTATATTTTAAAGAAAATTAACCATAGTAATGATGATAATGATGAAATGAATACCCATACACTCAGCATTGGTTTGTTTCCAGTTTTTTTGCTGTTGTGTCTTATATTACGTTAATGTTGCTATCAATATTCTTGTGCCATTTTACTAGTACACATGGAAGAATTTTTCCAAGATATGCCTAAAGGACAGGAATGACTGGGTTTTAAGGTGCATAGAAACTATTGAGTCTTTATCATGCCAGTAGCGTGCAAGAGTTTCCATGACTCCTCATCTTCAATATCACTTGATATGTTCATTATTTTTAATTTTTACTATTCTGGTAGATGTAAAATGCTTGCTTTGTGATTTCAATTTGCATTTTCCTGATGACAAATATGGCTAGCTGAGTATCTTTTCATTTATTGGCCTTTATGGCTTCCTCTTCTGTGAAATGGCTCTGCATGTCTTTTGCCAGTTCTTTCACTGAGTTGTTTGTCCTTTGCTTTTTTCTTACTATGATTATAAAAGGTTTCAGATGATCAGAAAAGGTAAAAGAATAGTACAATGCATTTCTTTATACCCTCCACCTAAATGCAGTTAACATTTTATCCTGTATTTTTTATTCAACCATTTGAAAATAAGTTGCAAATGCCATTATAATTCCCCCAAAATACTACAGCATACATATCCTAAAAATAAAGTTACTCTCTGTATAACCAGAATGCCACTGGCACACGTAAGAAAATAAACAGTACTTTAATTAGATGATCTAATGTTCATTCTTACAGCTGTTATTTTTTTGAACCAGGATGCAACCTAGGTTAATGTATTCTTTAGTTGTTATGTTCCTTGAGTCTCTTGATCTAGAATAATCCTTTTGTTTTCTTGCTGTGAGGAGTCCAGGGTAATTTTCATGTAGAGAACTTTCTTCTTGAAACACATTCTTCGCTTGTTTCCCTGGATACTGATCTCTCTTTCTTCTCCCTTTCTTAGTATCCTTGGCTATCCTCAGCTTTCTAAACTCTCAAATGCCCTTCTCACCAAAAACTGGAAGTGCCTCAGGGCCCATTCCTGAACCTCTTCTTATGCCTTAGATGATTGCATTTTGTCTCCTGTATCTGAAAGTCATCTTTATGCTAATGTCTCCCAAATTTAACCCCTTCCCTGTATTCTAGACTCACATATACAAATTTCTATTCAGCAAATTCTTCTGGTGTCTAGTAGACATCTCCAATGAGTAAGTCCATTTGGAGATGTCTTGCTTCCTGTCTACTTCACCCAAACCAACCTGTTCCTTCCCAGTCTTCCCTGTCTCAACTAATAGCATCTCTGTTATTTTAGTTGCTCTCATTTGAAGCCTTTGCCTCATCTGCAACTCCTCTTTGTTAAACCAAAACAATTTAAAAAGTACACACACACACGCACACATAATTTAAAAATATATTAGAAAAAAAGATATCTGAACTCTGGCACCTGTCATCATCTCTCCCTCTACTCTGATTTTAAACTGCTGTACTCTATCCTGTTTTATTCCAAAAACTGCCTCACTGTGATCTTGTTTTCTTCTGCTATTGCCTCCATGTAATGTTTTTTCCATAGATCAACTAAAGTTATCTACTCCAAATGAAATTTCTGTGTGTCCTACAAGGACCTAAATAATATGGTCCCAGTTACCTTTCTGACTTTATTTCCTTTATTTATTTATTTCTGTCAATCAGTCTACCCAGGCCTATGCTGTTCCATTAACTTGCCTGCTGAGCACATTTTTGCCCTATGGCTTTACTTTTTTTTTTTGAGACGGGGGTCTCACTCTGTTGCTCAGGCTGGAATGCAGTGGCCCAGTCTCAGCTCACTGCAGCCTCCACCTCCTGGGTTCAGGCATTTCTCCTGCCTCAGCCTCCTGAGAAGCCGGGATTCAGGCATATGCCACTAACCCCGACTAAGGTTGTATTTTTAGTAGAGATGGGGTTTCGCCATGTTGCCAGGCTGGTCTCAAACTCCTGACCGCAGGTGATCTGCCCGCCTTGGCCTCCCAAAGTGCTGTGATTACAGTCACGCGCCAGCGCGCCCAGACACATTGTTCCCTCTGCCTAGATATCCTTTCCCAGATATCTGCATAGCTTTTTTCTTCACATCTTTCAGATTTCTGCTCAGGCATTTATTTTCTGAGAGATGCCTTCCCTGATTCCTCTGCTCACCCTTTCACTCTGTATACCTTTACCTTGCTTTTAAAAAAAAAAATAACATTCATGTATCACCTGAAATGTTGTGTTAGTATCTGTTTGTTATCTGCCTTCCTTCACTAGATTAAGTTCCAAGAGCACATTAAATTTTGCTTATTTTGTACACAACTGTATCCCCAGTACCTGTAATAGTGCTTGACACATAGTTGAAATGTAAGAAATGTTGGTTAAGTAAATGCCTGCATTTATGAATCCCAGTTGTGAAAATGAAGGAAATACTTTTAGTCAGGGCACTGGCATTGGAGCTAAGTCAGATTTTTGGATCTGTGGAGCTAAGAGGAAGAGTATTCCAAATGGTTTGATTTGGGCAAGAGCAAGGATTTATGACTTTTTCAATTTCTTATACTTGATGCTCAAACCTTTTTTCTCCAGCTGATGAAAGTTTCTTTCCTTTTCTTAAATTGTACTTTAAGTTCTGGGGTACATGTACAGAACATGCAGGTTTGTTACATAGGTATGCACATGCCATGGTGGTTTACTGAAACATCAACCCCTCATCTACATTAGGTATTACTCCTAATGCTATCCTTCCCCTATCCCCCAACCCCCCGACAGGCCCCGGTGTGTGATGTTTCCCTCCCTGTGTCCATGTGTTTTCATTGTTCAGCATCCATTTACGAGTGAGAACATGCAGTGTTTGGTTTTCTGTTCCCATGTTAGTTTGTTGAGAATGATGGTTTCTGGCTTCATTCATGTCCCTGCAAAGGACATGAACTCATCCTTTATTATGGCTGCATAGTATTCCATGGTGTATATGTGCCATATTTTCTTTACCCAGCCTATCACTGATGGGCATTTGGGTTGGTTCCAGGTCTTTGCTATTGTGAACAGTGCCACAATAAACATACGTGTGCATGTGTCTTTATAATAGAATGATTTATAATTCTTTGGGTATATACCCAGTTATGGGATTGCTGAGTCAAATGGTATTTCTGTTTTTAGATCCTTGAGGAATCGCCACACTGTCTTCCACAATGGTTGAACTAAATTACACTCCCACCAACAGTGTAAAAGCGTTCCTATTTCTCCACATTCTCTCCAGCATCTGTTGTCTCGTGACTTTTTAATGATTACCATTCTAACTGGTGTGAGATAGTATCTCATTGTGGTTTTGATTTGTGTTTCTCTAATGACCAGTGATGATGAGCTGTTTTTCATATGTTTGTTGGCTGCATAAATGTCTCCTTTTGAAAAGTGTCTGCTCATATCCTTCGCCCACTTTTTGATGGAGTTGTTGGTATTTTTTTTTCCTATAAATGTAGGTTCCTTATAGATTCTGGATATTAGCCCTTTGTCAAATGGGTAGACTGCAGAAATTTTATCCCATTCTGTAAGTTGTCTGTTCACTCTAATGATAGTTTCTTTTGCTGTGCAAAAGCTCTTTAGTTTAATTAGATCCCATTTGTCTATTTTGGCTTTTGTTGCCGTTGCTTTTAATGTTTTAGTCATGAAGTCTTTGCCCTGGCCTATGTCCTGAATGGTATTGCCTAGGTTTTCTTCATAGGGTTTTTATGGTTTTAGGTCTTACGTTTAAATCTTTAATCCATCTTGAGTTAATTTTTATGTAAGGTATAAGGAAGAGATCCAGTTTCAGCTTTCTGTATGTGGCTAGCCAGTTTTTCCAACACCTTTAATTGAATAGGGACTCCTTTCCCCATTGCTTGTTTTTGTCAGGTTTGTCAAAGATCAGATGGCTGTAGATGTGTAGCATTATTTCTGAGGCCTCTGTTCTGTTCCATTGGTCTATATATCTGTTTTGGTACCAGTACCATGCTGTTTTTATTACTGAAGCCTTGTAGTGTAGTTTGAAGTCAGGTAGCATGATGCCTTCAGCTTTGTTTTTTTTGTTTTTGTTTTTTACTTAGAATTGTCTTGGCTATATGGGCTCGTTTTT
>NW_016107383.1:6525906-6538360 GCF_001604975.1 Cebus imitator | reverse complement strand
TTTTTCTTTTTTCAATCCTGTGAAGAAAATCAGTAGTACCTTCATGGGGATAATATTGAATCTATAGATAAGCCCATACTCTGTAATCTGTGAGTATAGAATATGAATCTGAGGTTTATCTTGTTAATCTTTGTTTTTCAAGCACCCAGTACAATGTCTGGTCCGTAATAGATACTTGCCAGAAATAATTTGTAGAATGACACTTTCATACAGATGTTTTGTCAGTAGTCAGTTCTTGTTCCCTATAGTTATCCTATGAACACTGGATTAGTGGATACTGAACCATTGCTTCTGGGGGAAATACAGAGTTAGGTTCTTCTGAACCTCTGATCACAGCATTTTCATCAACCAATCAATACATAACCTTGTTTTATATGTGTTTCTATTTAAAGCTATCTTAACACTGAAGTCGTGACTAGCAGCACTATAACTCATACCTGAACAAGCTTATCTAACACACATATTATCTCTATAAGGTAACATCACAGCCTTATATTTAGGAACACTTCTTGTATTTAGGAACACTACATAGCACTCCAGTATACTAAGCTTGGGGGATATTTCAAACACTGAAGTCACTAAGAAAAAGTACACAGATGTCAGAAACGTACCACTACATGCAAAATGAAAAGGATGCTTGTTTATTGTTTGAGAGATGAAAAAAGGCAGAGCATTGCCTTGTTCAGTCTCAGCCGGGAACATGTACATTAAGTAACTCAAATTTATTTCTACTCTGAGCATTTCCATGAATGACTGCAAAAGCACTACAAGTATTGATTTTGGGGTAACTTATAAATTTTAACAAGTAGGCAAATTTGTAAATATGGAATCTATGAATAATGAGATTAACTGTATTTTTAAAGTAAATAGTGATCAGGAGACTTAAACTTTCACTTATAAACCTGTTTACTTTAAAAAAAATTTTGGACAGACCAGAAAAATAGTCATAGAATTACCTGTAGAGTTGTTTAATTCCTTAGGGCTTTAGATATTTTGTTTAACCACCTCATCTCTTCATTGACAGTCAAGTAAACTAAAATCAGGATTTCATTGCTATTCAGCCATATTAAAGTAGAACTGGGACTCAGACTTATGCACCTGTCTCCCTATGTAGGAAATTCCCCTTTCCACTTCAGCCTGGTGATTCTTAACCACTTGTACTGAGTTTTCCTGCTTCTTTTTTCCTTAGCAATGGCATCAGAAGATAATAAAAGAGATCTCTTAGGTTGTCTTTGCAGAAATGCAAATAATGCAAAATTTGAGGGAAAGTGCAATTAGTAGCAGTCACCTAATTTCCATCTCCAAATATAGGACTATCTGTCCACTCAAAGTTCTGCTTCCCAGATCATCATTGCAAAAACATACCTTACATATGGATGAATAGTTATTCTGCTAGGATACCAAAAGAGTTGTTGTGGCTGCATATTAGGTTTCTGTGAAAGTAGAAACTTACTTTTTAAAGACCGAATTGCATTTTTGTTTCACTAAGTTTTGAGACAGAGTCTTACTCTGCCACCCAGGCTGCAGTGCAATGGGGCCATCACAGCTCACTGCAGCCTCCACCTTCTGAGCTCAGGTGATGTTCCCACCTCAGCCTCCCAGGTAGCTGGGACTATGGGCGTGCACCATCATGCCCAGCTAATTTTTTTGTGGTTTTTGTAGAGACGAGGTTTTACAATGTTGCATAAGCCGGTCTTAAACTACTGAGCTCAAGCTATCCACTCACCTCTGCCTCCAAAGTGCCGGGATTACAGATGTGAGCCACCTTGCCTGGGGATGTTTCACTGTATTTAATATGTAACATATTAGCAAAACTTCTCATGTCCACAAGATGTCGCTAAAATCAAAACTTAAATTGCAAGCAATTTTCAATTTATAAATATGTTGTGTTTTAAGAGTTCATTCTAACATTTATTGGTTTAATAAGCATTCATTGAGCACATGTTATGGGCTCATAATCAGTAACATATTTTTTTGAAAATTGACATAGTTTCCCAGAAAAATAATATTGCAGATGATGATCATAGTTCTAGAAATGATTGTAAAAATTAACAAATAATGTATCTGAACATAATGTATACACTATTTTAACTACCTTATTTGTCAAATGGATGTTTGTGAAGTGTTAGGGAAACCGACTTTCCATTATAAGGTTATTTTTTATGGAAAATGTGGGCTATAGTGGAAAGGTTGTAGAACTAGTAAAGGAATCCCTTCTTCTAATTAGAGCTGCCCTCTTGAATTTGAGACTTAGTAACTTTTTGAATATGTTTCTGATGAATCAGAAGAAAGGTTATGCATGGTGATTGGTGGAATATGACTTACTCTCCATGCGGATTCTACTCCTTTCACTGCCAACTGATTAGTTTGTTGAGGAGGACTACAGAAGTATTTAAAGGAAACAGAGGAAAACCTTTCTTTAGCTTTGCTAAAATTATCTTTAGATTATGTTAAAATGTTTCTGTTCTTCCTGGAATGAAATAAAAGTTACACTCAGTTCATGAATGCTACCATACCAAACAATTCAACAGAGATCAGCTTTATGATCTAAATTTAATCTGTAGTATTCTGCCTTCTAAGTTTATGATGTTCTTTTTAAAGTTGCTTAGCTAACATATTTTTCTCTCTTCCTATTCAGTTAAGGGTAAAAAATGTATTTCAGATGTTAATATCACAGCATTTTAATTTTGCAATCTAAATTGTACATTTATACTTCACCTCACTCCTAGAATATCATCCTACAAAGCACTGAAGGAGATTTTTGCTTCAGGTTATATCTAAACTATGTATCTCCTTTAGAAGTGAGTATATTGATATTGTCAGTATATTAAACAATATGCCTTGTTACATGATACAGTATCTATACATTCAGCAGATTTTATGATAACCTATTTGATCATTCATCACCTTGGCTATGTACAGGTTCAGGGATGCCAAAAGTAACACTAAAGTAGCCATTTAGACATTTGTCCTTCCAAACTTATAAACAAACATGAAGGCCAAAGCCAAACTTCATCGTTTATCACCAATTTGGAATAGCTATTTTTGAAACATTTCTCAAACTAAATCTTAAAGGAGATCCAATAAATAAAAGCAGGACTGTCCTAGTTAAAGGAAGAAGAACCTGGATTCTTGTGCCTTGGGTCACCTTCTTTTAGAAGCCTATAACTCAATCACATGCAGTTTAAAAATCACTATGCTAAAGCAAACAGATTATAAGGAAGGATTCAACCCTATAAAAGGGAAAAAACAAGCTATAGACTGAAATATTTGCAAACCACATCATCAACAAAAGACATATCTAAAATGTATAAAGAACTTTCAAAACTCAACGGTAAAAAACCAAACAACCTAATTAGACTATGGGCAGAATACATGAACAGATGACAGATAAACACATGAAAAGATGTTCAGTGTAAGTGACCATTAGGGAAGTGCAAATTAAAACCACAGCGAGATAATACTACACAACTATCAAAATAGCTAAAATAAAAAATAGGAACAACAAATGCTGATGAAGATGCATTGCTGGTAGAAATGTAGCATGGTTACAGCAACCCGGGAGTAGAATATGGCAGTTTCTTCTAAAACTAGATATGAGCTTACTATAGAGCACAGCAGTTTTCTCTTGGATATTCTCCCAGAGAAATGAAAACTTAAGTTCATGAAAAACCTGTACCAATTAATAATCCCTCCACCCTATTACTCTTTATCTTTCCATATTCATCAGCTCCTGGCATATTGCATATCCATTTGTTTGTTTATTATCTGGCTTTTTAACTAGAGTATAAGAATTATTAAAAACAAGAATTTCTCTAAACAAATTTAGAAGCAAAATACAACCCCATTAAATAATGGGCAAAGGACATACATAAAGAGACATTTTTCAAAAGAAGATATATATGCAGTCAACAGCTGGTGAAAAAATGCCTAAATTGATCATTAGAGAAATGTAAATCAAAACTACAATGAGATACCATCTCACACCAGTCAGGATGGCTATCATTAAAAGGTCAAAAACTAACAGATGTTGGCAAGGCTGAAGAGAAAAAGACATGCTTATACACCGCTGGTGGGAGTGCAAATGAGTTCAGCCATTCTGGAAAGCAATTTGGTGCTTTCTGAAAGAACTTAAAGCATGCACATCTGTTCCTTTTAGCCCTATTCATAATAACACAGATAGGCATCAACCTAAGTGCCCATCAGTAGTAGACTGGATAAAGAAAATGTGGTGCATATACACCTTGGAATACTATGCAGCCATTAAAAAATGAGAACATGTTCTTTGCAGCAACATGGATGGAGCTAGAGGCCACTATCCTAAGTAAACTGACACAGGAACAGAAAACCAAATACTGCCTGTTATCACTCATAAGTGGGAGTTAAACATTGGGTACTCACGGGCAAGAGGGGAACAACAAACAGCTACTTGAGGGTGGAGGGTGGGAGGAGGGTGAGGATCAAAAAAACTGCCTATCAGGTACTATGCTTATTGCCTGGGTGACAAAATAATCTGTATATTAAACCTCCATGACATGCATTACCTATATAACAAACCTGTACATTTACCCCTGAATCTAAAATAAAAGTTTAAAAAAATGAAGAGAGGTTTTTCAGTTACATTCATTGCTATATTCCCAGCATCAAGAATGGTACCTGGCATTAGTAAGTATGTAATACATAGCAAGTGGATTTGTTCATCAATGGAAAAGGATTGTAAAGCAAATTTGGAAGAGCTGGAGACTCCCACCAAGCTGAACTGGTGTTTCTATCTGAATCTGCCCTTGCATGGAATCTGAATATCTCAAACATAGTTAAAAATGAACACTAGGGAATTTTTTAAGCACTTACTTTGGTAACTCTATATGAAGGATCTATAATTAGGAGTCTGCAGCAGGGTGCTTGGACCAATAAAATTATACAAATACTAAACAAAGTAGAGTTTGCCATTTCAGTGGCAAAAACCGCAGTTACTTTTGCACCAACCTAAATAGCATGGCTTACCTGGTCTAGACAGTGGTGTTGGAAAAATTAGTAAATAAGGCTACAAAATGTTATCCTACACTCTAGGTCTCCTTGAATCTCTAACTGGGGAGTTGGTAAATGGGGAAGTACAAAGATGGCAAAATAACTATAACCTGTGAGCAGTTTGCTGAGAAAGACTTCTGAGATCTTAGAATTTAGCAGAAAAGAATACATGATCAGCTGGGCATGGTGGTTCATGCCTGTAATCCTAGCACTTTGGGGGGCCAAGGCAGGGGGATCACAATGTCAACAAATTGAGACCATCCTGGCCAACATGGTGAAACCCTGTCTCTACTAAAAACACAAAAATTACCTGGGCGTGGTGGCGCATCCCTGTAGTCCCAGCTACTCAGGAGGCTGAGGCAGGAGAATTGCTTGAACCCAGGAGGCGGAGGTTGCAGTGATCCAAAATTGTGCCACTGCACTCCAGCCTGGCAGCAGAGTGAGACTCTGTCTCAAAAAGGAAAAAAAAAAAAAAGAATATGTGATTGATTCGTGAATGATATCATGGCCTCCTTAAAGCATTATACCTACCACTTCTTTTTACCATCTGGTTGTGGTAAAGAACATTTAGAATTTTTATAAATAAGCTCACAATTCCTATTTCTAAAAATTGCTTACGAATCTTTTTTTTCAACGTAATGTCTCTCCAGAACATCTCTTGATCAAGCACTAGAGCTATGATATATTTACATTTGGTACATATATATTAAATGAGCATTTTTAAATTGAAAATTATAAAATGAAACTATATGTATTTAACTTAATAGAAAATTAGAAACAGTTGTGCTATATCCAGGGTTAGTCTTAGAATAATACTCACTTTTGTGTTAATGTAATTAACAGTGAAAAAGCATATATTTAATTGCTGATTAGTTTTTATTTAGAGTTAGTAGAGAGATGCCTCTTGGAATTAAATTATTGGAGATTTGGCATAATTTTTCCCAGATTAGATGTGCATGCCTTAGAACTGGAAGAAGACGATTTTCAGTTGTTTTGTGGCATTCTGTCTAATGCCCCTTAAAAGATCTTTTTTGCTCTCTATAAATATTTTTTGAGTGGCTCAAGATGCTTTACCTATATTTAAAACTGAACAATTTAAAAATAAATTCCATTTTAGTGGAAAGTTTGAAGATTCATTTTTTTCCTCCGAATAGATGTTATGGAAAGAGCCTGCACCAGGTGTTAGGTAACCTGGTACATGAGCCTTTGCAAATCACTGCATCTTAATGGGCCTTACCTTTTCTGCTGTAAATGCCTGAATGTGAGCTAAAGTAATCTCAGCTTTTTCTGAGGCTGTCCGGTTGTCTTCTCACCTTCTTTATTTCCTCTTCTGCTGCATTTGCCCAACTGCCTCAGAGGCCAACAGGGTGTCACTCTTAGCAACTTCAGTCATTTAATTAAATACTGTCAGACTATTCTTTTCCATCTACTAACAGCAAACCTTCATTCTTATCTCTGAATTTCCTTTCACTCTAGTGATGAAAACCCACTTGCTTTATTTTTTTTCTTTATTCTTTTCCTACATAGACTATGACTGTCTCTGGAAATTCTGCCATTCAAGTTTAGAGCTCTGCATAGAATCTTAGAATCTTTAGTTTTCATATATATTGTACTTGTATTTCTTATTTTTAGTGTTTTTTGAGATTCTAGAATATCTTGATTTTTTTCTATTGGTAGAATAATAAATGTTTCTGATTACTTGATTTTGTCATGTAAGTAAGGCATTTGAAAATGTACATGTTGACTTTTTAGTTTGTTTTTAAATGAACAGCCAATATTAGGGATAGAAAATGAATGCAGATAACACATATTTTGATTTTCAGGTCATCTGTCCTGTCAAATATGTTTGTGTATAGTCATAGTTGAGAGTAGCAGTTTAAATTTACTGTTGTTAAACATGGTTGGAAAGAAACCTTTTCACAGTAGTTAGTAAAATCATACCAGTCTATTCTCTAAATTTGCAAAGAATAATAATCAATTGTAATATTTTATGTTTGTTTTCAATTTAACCTATTGGTAAAACATACTTTTTTATATCTATATACATGTTGTTTTCATTTTCTCGGCTCTTTTTCACGGAAATTTTATATCAGACATTTAAAGGCACTTAATACAAACATTTTTACTGAAGTGTAATTATTAATTGGAAGAGTAATAAGAATAACAGTAATTTGCCTTTAAAAGATGTATTGTTGTTATTGGCACTCTTACTAAGTTTCTTTTACTTTCCAGTGTTGAGATTTTCCAAATGGCCAGCCAACTCTCTGTACTTAGATGTTATATTAAAAAGTAACAGAAATCTATTCAAGGATTTTTGATGTTGCCCTGTGACTTGCTTTTTCTTTTTTAATATGTTGTTTGAACTATGGTAAGCTTTATAAATAACCGAGGCCACTTTTTCTTAAGGTTTTGATTTTTCATACAAAATCTTGTTTCTTTTTAAATCTAGGTGACTGTGGGGATCATGTTGTTATAATGAACACAAGACACATTGCATTTTCTGGAAACAAATGGGAACAAAAAGTATACTCCTCACATACTGGGTAAGATAATGCCATTGTCAGGAAAAGTAGGTAGTTAAAATATATCACTTTAAGAATAACAGTTGTTCTTATTCAAAAGATAAAAAGGTATTTTTAAAAATTAGCATTTATTACTAATTTTACTCATGCCATGTATATAATTTACTCCATTTTTAAAACCACAGAACTATACCAAATAACTATTACCTGACAGTATTTGTTTATCCTCAAAATGTTTTTATAACCTGTGAACAAGATTATTTTCATTTTTTAGTCACTCTTTTACTTCTTTGTTTCTGCTTCCTGTAATTCATCTTACTGCTGTTTTTAGAACCATCCTGAACACCTAACAAGATGTTTAAGGAATGGTCTCTCTTATCTAAATAAAATCTTATTTGTCAGTATCTCTCTTAATTAAATACACTCACCTGGGCGTGTTCTGATGGTTTCTGAATACAACGGGACTCTTTCCTCTGTCTTTCAGTTAGGCAATCTTCTGTCACAATATAACTTTTCTTCAAGGCCATAGTATTTATATGTTTGAGTTTACTGTCAGCTAAAACTCCTGAGTCTTTTTCAGGTATACTGTTGAATCATGTCTCCTCCTTCCTGTGTGCTTTAGTTGTATTTTAATTCAATTGCAAGACCTTAAGTTTACTCCATGTTAAATTTTATCTCCAGCCTTTTAAGATCCTGATTTTACCGTCTAACGTATTAGTTAGCCCATGGCTTCAGGTCATGTGCACATTTAATTAAGCATACTTTCTATACTGTTACCCAAGTTATGGTTAGAAATGTTGATCTTTTATTCTTGATCAAAATCACTATTTTATTTCCACCTGCACTTTTGCGTTTGATGTTCCCATCTGATTCTTTCCATCTCTTGCCCAAGTGCATCTTAAATATTTGGAGCAAAGTTTTTGCTTCCTTGAGCCAGCCTTTGCCCACTCCACCTTTGCCCATTCCGCCCCTTAAAATGCATTCATGAAATCTTTTTATAACTTAAATTTACATCTGTCTTTAGTAATTTCAGCTATTGGCAAATCTCTGTGTATAAACCAAGTTCTACAAAATTGAGAGGTCATTGGGAAAGAAATATTAAAAGTCAGAGTAACATAACATGATAAAAGCATAAAAGGAAGTATTGACACAAATGCTATGGTAATTACTATAGCAATAATATCTGTAGTATTACTGCAAATGAAGGAAAATAACAGCACAGCCAGTAGTGAACAGCTACCATCATGTATACGTCAGCTGGTAGTGTCCCTGTCAGTAGTGCTTTCTCATTGATAGATGAAAATTCAAACTCCTTTGCTAGTCATTGGAAACCAGTTTCCACTGCTGCTTCATGGTTCTTCTTAGACAACATACTGCTTTTTCATTCCTTTCTGCCTTTGCATGTGTTGTTCCCCTGACAGTGAGGAATTCTCCTATTTATTCATTAAAAATTGGCTCAGATGTCACATTTTCTGGGATACCTTTTCTATTTCCCCATCACTGAAAGAGTTGATTGCTTTTGCTTTCTGTTGACTCTTCACTTACACTTTGGACATACTACTTTATTATGCTCATAATACTATATAACAATTACATATTCAAAATTCAGCTTGCTAGTTGCAAATTTTTAGGACATACTAATTTTAGAAAATGTAGAGACATTTAAAGAGGGAAGTAAAATTCACTCCAATCCCATGACTTAATATTTTAATATATAGTCAGCCCTCCATATCTATGGATTCCACATTGTGGAAATAAAAATTTTTGTTTTATTTCGTTTTGTTCTTTGAGATGGAGTCTTGCTCTGTCACCCAGGATGGAGTGTAGTGGTGCGATCTTGGATTACTATAACCTCTGCCTCCCAGGTTCAAGTGATTCTCCTGCCTCAGCCTAATGAGTAGCTGGGACTATAGGCATGCACCACCATGTCCGACTAATTTTTGTATTTTTAGTAGGGATGGGGTTTCACCATGTTGGCCAGACTGGTCTTGAACTCCTGACCTGAGGTGATCCGCCTGCCCTGGCCTCCCAAAGTGCTGTGATTATAGATGTGAGGCACTGCACCCGGCCCATAAATTTTTTTTTTAAGTTGTATCAATACTGAACATGTATAGATGTTTTTCTTGTCATTGTTCCCTAAACAATATAGTATAACAACTATTTACATAGCATTTACATTATATTGGGTATTATAAGTAATCTAGAGATGATGTAAAGTATATGAGAGGGTGTGTGTAGGCTACATGCAATTACTACATCGTTTTATATCAGGGACGTGAACATCCCTGGAGTTTGGTATCCGCAGGAGATCCTGGAATTAGTCCTCCACAGATGCAGAGGGATACCTGTATATTCATGTTTATATCCTTTTTCGCTCAATAGAAAATTTCAGAGAACCTTTTTGTAAATATTATTTTTGGTCACTAAGTAGTGAACAAAATGATTTACGATACTTGATCTTTGTTCTGTTTTTTTACGATAAAAATTTTGGCTTTTCTAAAGCGCTCGTAAACATTTTGTTGTTTCAATTCTTGGGTTTTTTTTTTAACTTTTAAGTTCAGGGGTACATGTGCAGATTTGTTACACAGGTAAACTTGTATCATGGGGGTTTGTCATACAGATTATTTCATCAACCAGGTATTAAGTCCAGTACCCATTAGTCATTTTCCTCTCTCTACTCCCACCCTCTACCCTGCAATAGGCCCCAGTGTGTGTTGTTTCCCTCTGTGTCCGTGTGTTCTCATCATTGAGCTCCCACTTATAAGAGAGAATATGCAGTGTTTTGTATTCCGTTCCTGTGTTAGTTTAGAATAATGGCCTCCAGCTGCATCCATGTTGCTGCAAAGGACATGATCTTGTTCTTTTTTTTATGGCTATGTAGTATTTCATGGTATATATGTACCATATTTTCTTTGTCCAGTCTACCATTGATGGGCATATAGGTTAATTACATGTCATTGTTACAATAAATAGTGCTGCAATGAACATACATGTGAATGTGCTTTCATAATAGAACAATTTATATTCCTTAGTGTATGTACCTAGTAACGGGATTGCTGGGTCGAATGGTAGTTCTGTCTATGTAGGACTTTGAGGAATCTCCATACTGTCTTCCACAATGGGTGAAGTAATTTACACTCCCACCAGCAGTGTAAAAAAAGCATTCCTTTTTCTCTACAGCCTTGCCAGCATCTGCTTTTTTTTTTTTTTTTTTTTTTTAGCTTTTTAATAATAGCCATTCTGACTGGTGTGAGATGACATCCCATTGTGGTTTTGATTTGCATTTCTGTAATAATCAGTGATATTGAACCTTTTTTCATGATTGTTGGCCACATGTATGTCTTCTTTTGAAACATGCCTTTCACTGTCCTTTGCCCACTTTTTAATGGTGTTTTTTTTTCTTCTTGTAAATTTAAGTTCCTTATGATGCTGGATATTAGAACTTTGCCAGATGCATAGATTGCAAAACTTTTCTCCCCTTCTGTAGGTGTCTGTTTACTCTGTTAGTTTCTTTTGTTGTGCAGAAGCTCTTTAGTTTAATTACATCCCATCTGTCAATTTATGCTTTTGTTGCAATTGCATTTTGTATCTTTATCTTCATCATGAAATCTTTGCCCATGCCTGTCTTGTTTTTTTTTTTGGATTTTTATGTTCTTAATGCTTTTAAATTCTGGGGTACACGTGTAGCTCATGCAGGATTGTTACATAGGTATACACATGCCATGGTGGTTTGCTCCATCCATCCCCCGTCACCTACATCAGGTATTTCTCCTAATGTTATCTCGCCGTACATTGATTTTGTATCTTGAGACTTTGCTGAAGGCGCTTATGGCTTAAGGAAATTTTGGGCTGAGATGATGGGGTCTTCTAAATATACAATTCATCATCTGCAAATAGAGACAATTTGATTTCCTCTTTTCCAAATTGATTACCCTTTATTTCTTTTTCTTGCCTGATTGCTCTGGCCAGAGCTTCCAATACCATGTTGAATAGGAGTGGTGAGAGAACCCTTGTCTAGTGCCAGTTTTCAAAGGGAATGCTTCCAGTTTTTGCCCATTCAGTATGATATTGGCTGTGGGTTTGTTGTAAATAGCTTTTATTATTTTGAGATACGTTCCATTGATACCTAGATTATTGAGAGTTTTTTTTAGCATAAAGCGCTGTTGAATTTTGTGGGAGGCCTTCTCTGCATCTATTGAGATAATCATGTGGTTTTTGTCTTTGGTTCTGTTTATGTGATGGATTATGTTTATAGATGTGTGTATGTTGAACCAGCCTTGCATCCTCAGGATGAAGCCTACTTGATTGTGATGGATAAGCTTTTTGATGTGCTGCTGGATTCGGTTTGTCAGTATTTTATTGAAGATTTTTGCATCAATGTTCATCATGGATATTGGCTTGAAATTGTCTTTTTTAATTGTGTCTCTGCCAGGTTTTGGTATCAGGATGATGTTGGTCTCATAAAATGAGTTAGGGAGGATTCCCTCTTTTTGTATTGTTTGGAATAATTTCAGAAGGAATAGTACCATCTCCTCTTTGCACGTCTTGTAGAGTTTAGCTGTGAACCCGTCTGGTCCTGGGACTTTTTTTGCTTGGTATGGTATTAATTGCTGCCTCAACTTCAGACCTTGTTATTGGTCTATTCAGGGATACAACTTCTTCTTGGATTAGTCTTGGGAGGGTGTAAGTGTCCAGGAATTTATCCATTTCTTCTAGATTTACTGGTTTATGTGCATAGAAGTGTTTGTAGTAATCTCTGATGGTAGTTAGTATTTCTGTGAGATCAGTGGTGATATCCTCTTTATCATTTTTTATTGCATCTATTTGATTCTTCTCTCTTTTTTTTTTATTAGTCTGGCTAGCAGTCTATCTATTTTGTTGATCTTCAAAAAACCAGCTCCTGG
>NW_016107383.1:6473120-6525856 GCF_001604975.1 Cebus imitator | reverse complement strand
TTTTAATGTCTCTGTCTCCTTCAGTTCTGCTCTGATCTTAGTTATTTCTTGTCTTCTGCTAGCTTTTGAATTTGTTTGATCTTGCTTCTCTAGTTCTTTCAATTGTGATGATAGGGTGTCGATTTTCGATCTTGCCTTGCTTCTCATGTTGGCATTTAGTGCTATAGATTTCCCTCTAGACACTGCTTTAAAAGTGTCCCAGATATTCTGATAACGTTGTATCTTCGTTCTCATTGGTTTCAAAGAATATCTTTATTTCTGCCTTCATTTCATTATTTATCCAGTAGTCATCCAGGAGTAGGTTGTTCAATTTCCATGTAGTTGTGCAATTTTGAGTGAGTTTCTTAATCCTGAGTTGGATTTGACTGCACTGTGGTCTGAGAAACTGTTTGTTATGATTTCCATTCTTTTGCATTTTCTGAGGAGTGATTTACTTCCAATTATGTGGTCAGTTTTAGAGTAAGTGTGATGTGCTGAGAAGAATGTATATTCTGTGGATTTGGGGTGGAGAGTTCTGTAAATGTCTATTAGGTCTGCTTGGTCCTGGTCTGCGTTCAAGTCCTGGATATCCTTGTTAATTTTCTGTCTCATTGATCTGTCTAATATTGACAGTGGAGTGTTAAAGTCTCCCACTATTATTGTGTGGGAGTCTCAGTCTCTTTGTAGGTCATTAAGAACTTGCTTTATGTATCTGGGTGCTCCTGTATTGGGTGCATATATATTTAGGATAGTTAGCCCTTCTGTTGCATTGATCCCGTATCCATTATGTACATTCTTTGTCTGTTTGATCTTTGTTGGTTTAAAGTCTGTTTTATCAGAGACTAGGACTGCAAACCCTGCTTTTTTTAGCTTTCCATTTGCTTGGTAAATCTTCCTCCATCCCTTTATTTTGAGCGTATGTGTGTCTTTGCATGTGAGATGGGTTTCCCAAATACAGCACACCAATGGATCTTGACTCTTTATCCAGTTTGCCAATCTGTGTTTTATGATTGGGGCACTTAGCCCATTTATATTTAAAGCTAATATTGTTATGTGTGAATTTGACCCTGCCATTTTGAAGCTAGATGGTTGTTTTGCCTGTTAGTTGATGCAGTTTCTTCATTGTGTCAATGGTCTTTACCATTTGGCATGTTTTTGCAGTGGCTGGTACTCGTTGTTCCTTTCCATGTTTGATGCTTCCTTCAGGAGCTCTTGTAAGACCAGCCTCGTGGTGACAAAATCTCTCAGCAATTGCTTGTTTGTAAAGGATTTTATTTCTGCTTCACTTATGAAGCTTAGTTTGGCTGGATATGAAATTCTAGGCTGAAAGTTCTTTAAGGATGCTGAATATTGGCCCCCACTCTCTTCTGGCTTGTAGGGTTTCTGCTGAGAGATCTGCTGTGAGTCTGATGGGCTCCCTTTGTGGGTAACTCGACTTTTCTCTCTGGCTGTCCTTAGCATTTTGTTCTTCTTTTCAATCCTGGTGAATCTGATGATTATGTGCCTTGGGGTTGCTTGGTCTGCTTGAGGAATTCTTCTTGAGGAATATCTTTGTGGTGTTTTATGTATTTCCTGGATTTGAATGTTGGCCTGCCTTGCTAGGTTGGGAAAGTTCTCCTGGATAATATCCTGAAGAGTGTTTTCCAACTTGGTTTCATTCTCCCTGTCACATTCAGGTACACTGATCAAACGTAGGTTAGGTCTTTTCACATAACACCATATTTCTTGGAGGCTTTGTTCATTTCTTCTCACTCTTTTTTCTCTAATCTTGCCTTCTCATTTTATTTCATCAAGTTGATCTTCAATCTCTGTTATCCTTTCTTCTACTTGATTGATTCGGCTGTCGAAACTTATGTATGCTTTGCGAAGTTCTTGTGCTGTGTTTTTCAGCTCCATCAAGTCGTTTTTGTTCTTCTATAAGCTGGTTCTTCTAGTTAGCATTTCGTCTGACCTTTTTTCAAGGTTCTTAGTTTCTTTGCTTTGGGTTAGAACATGTTCCTTTAGCTCAGAGAAGTTTGTTATTATCCACCTTCTGAAGCCTGCTTCTGTTAGTTGGTCAAACTCATTCTCCCTCCAGTTTTGTTCCCTTGCTGGTGAGAGTTGTGATCCTTAGGAGGAGACGAGGTATACTGGTTTTTGGTGATTTCAGCCTTTTTGCACTGGTTTCTTCCTATCTTCATGGATTTATCTACCTTTGGTCTTTGAAGCTGGTGACTTTCGGATGGGGTCTCTGAGTAGACATCCTTACTGTCGATGTTGAAGCTATTTCTTTCTGTTTTTTAGTTTTCCTTCTAACAGTCAGGCCTTTCTGCTGCAGGACTGCTGGAAGTCTACACCAGACCCGGTTTGTCTGGGAATCACTCATGGGGGCTGCAGAATAGCAATGATTACTGCCTGTTCCTCTGGTAGCTTCATCCCAGAAGGGTATCTGCCAGATGTCAGCCAGGGCTCTCCTGTATGAGGTGTTTCTTAGGATATACAGGGTCAGGGAGCCACTTAAGGAGGCCATCTGTCCCTTTTCAGAGCTCAAGTGCTGTGCTGGGAGCTCCATTGCTCCCTTCAGAGCTGCTGGGCAGCAACGTTTAAATCTGCTGAAGTGGGATGCACAACCGCCCCTTTTCCCAGGTGTGCTGACCTGGGAAGGTGGGGCTTTATTTATGTCTCTGAGCCTTTTTTCAGAGACAACGCCCTGCCCAGCAAGGAGGGAGTCTAATCATAGTCTGCCTGCAGAGGCCTTGCTGAGCTGCCCTGGGCACTGCCCAACTGCTGTGTAAACCTCCTTGCAATTTTGTTTACACAGGCAAGGTTAGAACTGCCCTGTAGTGGCAGGTGCTCCTGCCCTCACCGAGGTTGACTGTCTTGGGTCAAGCTCAAACTGCTGTATTGGCTGCTAAAATCTCAAGCCAGTGAGACTCAGTTTGCTGGCCTTTTTCGGGTTGGGACCCGAGCCAGATCACTTGGCTCCCAGCCTTCAGCCTCCTTTTTTTCAGGGGAATGGGCGGTTCTGTCTTGCAGGTGTTCCAGGCATTGGCTAAAATGGCCGCCCTGTTTTTTGCCGGAAACCTGAGGCACTGGCTAAATGGCCGCCCAGTTTTATGTTGGAAACCCACTGCGCTGGTGTTGTCCACACTGGCGGGAATCTCCTGGTCTCTGGGCTGTGAAGACTGTGGGAAAAGTGTATCTGAGCTGGAGTGTCTGGGAAAGTCTCCAATGGCCTCCCTTGGGTAGGAGAGGGAGTTCTCCGGTCCGTTGCACTTCCCGGGTGAGGCAATACCCCACCCTGCTTCGGTTTTCCCTCCTTGGGTATACTCACTGTCCAACCAGTCCCATTGAGATGAACATGGTACCTCGGTTGGAAATGGGGAGATCACTGACATTCTGTGTTGCTCTCGCTGGGAACTGCGCTGCGGAGCTGTTCCTATTCAGCCATCTTGGCAGATTGTCACCTGTTTTCTTAATGGCATTGCATCAGTTGTCTTCCAGGGTTTTTATAGTTTTAGGTTTTGTATTTAAGACTGGAATCCATCTTGAGTTAACTGTGGGTACGTGGTATAAGGAAGGGGTCCGGTTTCAGTTTTCTTCATATGGCTAGCCAGTTCTCCCAGCACCATTTATTGAACAAGGAATCCTTTCTCCATTGCTTTTTTTTGTCAGGTTTGTCAAAGATCACATAGTTGTAGGCGTGTGGTCTTATTTCAGGGTTATCTGTTTTGTTCCACTGGTCTGTGTGTCTGTTTTTTGACCAGTAAGTACCATGCTGTTTTGGTTACTGTAGCCCTGTAGTATAGTTTGAAGCTGGGTAGCATGATGCCTCCAGGTTTGTTCTTTTTGCTTAAGATTGCCTTGGCCATTTGGACTCTTTTTTGGTTCCATATGAATTTTGAAATATTTTTTCTAGTTCTGTGAAAAATCTCAGTGGTGGTTTAATAGGAATAGCATTGAATCTATAAATTCCTTGGGTAGTTTGGCGAATTTAACAATATTGATTCTTCCTGTCCATGAGCATGGAATGTTTTTCCATTTGTTTGTCTCATCTCTGATTTCTTTTTATTAATTAAAAAAAAGATTTTTTTCTTTTGAGTTGGGGTCTTGCTGTGTTGCCCAGACGGATCCTGAACCTCTGTGCTCAAGCAATCCTCACACCTCAGCCTCCCAAAACACTTGGATTACAGGAATGAGCCACCACACCTGGCCTTCATCTCTGGTTTCTTTGGGCAGTAGTTTATAGCTCTCCTTGTAGAGATCTTTCCCCTTCCTAGTTAGCTGTATTCCTAGGTATTTTATTCTTTTTGTGACAGTTGTGAACTGGAGTACATTCCTGATTTGACTCTTTGTGTGACTCTTGTTGGTGTCTAGGAATGCTAGTGATTTTTTGCTAGTGATTTTTCCACATTGATTTTGTGTCCTGTGACGTATTTATCCATTGACTTTTTCCGTATATGTAGGATTATTTAAAATAAATCTCTGGAAGTGTAATGAATTTCAAGATCAAAGTAGTGATCATTTATAGGTCTTTTGATAGGTATTTCCAATTATTAGTTTACTAAGGCATAGGAGAGCATACAAACGTTTGTTATCCCAAATCTGTGTAGGCACAGTATTATCTTTAAAAATAATTTGATAATAATAAGGCTGTCGTCTTTTCATATGCAGCTGGATATTTACATTTAGATAATAATGAAGTTTCATTGTTCAGCATAATGCGCATTCAGTGTTTGTTGAATTAATTTCAATGAAAAACCCTTGGCTAGCATTTAAAACAAATTTTCTCTTACTCCATCTCATACTGGAGGAAAGAATGTAGTTATTTTTTTTTACTAGTAAAAATCAATTGAATGTTGCGTTACTCAAGCCATCCCTTGCTCAGAATTTTGCATTAGCTTTCCAAATACTTCAAATAAAGTCCAAACTTCTGAAATATATTGTAAATGGTATGTTTTAGAATTGGCCATCTCAGTTTTCAAACTAGGAAGATCATCTTTTAGCATAGAAATTGTATTTTTTTTTCCAGAAGTCTAGATAGGCATTTCTTTTTCTAAAACTGAAATTCCATGAAAAAAGAAAATATTGATTTTAAAATTACCCATCTTTCTCAGCAAACTTCTAACTTTGATAAGTTTTATTCCTAAAATGTGTTTACTTAAATCATCTTTAAAATATATTTCAAGGCCAGGCGCGGTGGCTCAAGCCTGTAATCCCAGCACTTTGGGAGGCCGAGGCGGGTGGATCACGAGGTCAAGAGATCGAGACCATCCTGGTCAACATGGTGAAACCCCGTCTCTACTAAAAAAAAAAAAATACAAAAAATTAGCTGGGCATGGTGGTGCGTGCCTGTAATCCCAGCTACTCAGGAGGCTGAGGCAGGAGAATTGCCTGAACCCAGGAGGCGGAGGTTGCGGTGAGCCGAGATCAGGCCATTGCACTCCAGCCTGGGTAACATGAGTGAAACTCCGTCTCAAAAAAAAAAATAAATAAATAAAATAAAATAAAATATATTTCAAATTTTATTGAAGGGAACATATGGAAAGAATCACATTTAGGTAATCTTAAGGTTTTTTACAGACTCCACGCTGACTTTCCAATTTTTTCACCTTCTTGAAAATCATTTGGACTTTGTTTATCTATTTAGGATAATAGAACTTTACAACTATGTATTTATTGTTTTTGTTTTAAATTTCCCAGTCTCTTTCACAAATATTTTTTCATTTGACTCGGAAATCTTGTGAGGTAGATAGTATCATTTTTCATATGAGTAAAATTATATGCAGAGAGGTAATATGAGTTGCCTAATATTACTCTGTGGGTCACTGACAAAACCTAGATTCCAGACCTGCCTCTGGGGTATCTGGAAGCTAAGCTGCCTCCAGTACTATTCAATGTATATTTTGTAATTGCCTCTTTTTTCATTTATAAAGAATAATTGAACTGAACACAATGAAATATTGTATTACTTAGAGCCAACATATAGCACTTAGAGACCTTTACAAACTGCTAATGGGAAACATGATTATTTGCTGTCTAGAGTATGAACTTGACATGAGAACCAAGTGTCTACCAGCATTTTCCCCATACCTAACCCATAGCTTATCCAGTTTATCTAATTTGGTAAGGAACATGAAATATTCTGGCTTGTTAAATCAAATAGTAATAAACTACCCCATAATGAGTGGGTGAATTAATAACTTAAAATTTAGGTAGAAATATACTTATGCCAATAATATGCCAATAAATTTTTTCAAGAAGTAGAACTTTTTATGATGTAATATTAGTTGACCATTTAAGAGAATAACATTTTAAAAAGCACAGATTACTACCTAATTTTGAAAACACTAATGAACAGCATAGTTTTCAGAAACAATTTATTAAAATATTTTCTTATTATAAAAGAATGATCAGTTTAATAATACAATATCCGCCTATGCCCAGTTTTAATGTCTTTGCTCCTTTTAACAGCTACCCAGGTGGATTTAAACAAGTAACAGCTGCTCAGCTTCACCTGAAGGATCCGGTGGCAGTAAGTCTCTTCCATTTACATATGTTTTCAAACATGCAAAGTATATTCCTCTTATATTCTGACTTTTTTTGTTAACTTGAATTTTTTTTCTCAGTTTATTTTTATTTATTAATTTATTGTTAACATCTCAATTACAGATTTATTCTTACAGGTTGGTCCATTTTTTTCTTGAAATAAATAATAAAGTTCTTAAAAATATATCTCTTTTATTTTATTATATTTTATTTTTTTGAAGACAGATTCTCACTCTGTCACCCAGGCTAGAGCACAGTGGCACAATCATAGCTCACTGTAACCTCAAATTCCTGGGCTCAAGGGTTCTTCCCACTTCAGCCTCTCAAGTAGCTGGTTGATTTGTATCCTGTGACGTCTTTATCCATTGACTTTTTCCATATATGTAGGATTATTTAAAATAAATCTCTGGAAGTGTAATGAATTTCAAGATCAAAGGAGTGATCATTTATAGGTCTTTTGATAGGTATTTCGAATCATGTACACACCACCACACCCTACTAAAATTTTTAATTTTTTGTGGAGACTGTGTTTTCCTATGTTGCCCAATCTTGTCTCAAATTCCTTGGCTCAAGCCATCCTCCAACCTCAGCCTCCCAAGTGCTGGGATTACAGGGAAGAGCCACCACACTCAGACATTATTCTATTTTTAATTTGTGTTTTTAAAGACAGGGTTGTACTGTATTGCCCAGACTGGACTCCAGCTCCTGGACTCAATCTTTGTATTTTGGCCTCCCAAACAGCTGGGACTATAGACACCCTGCTTGTTTATTTGTTTTTTTTCTGTCAATTTTTTCTTTATGTATTTTGAAGATTTAGTGTTAGATGAATTTAAGATTGGAATTATAATCCTTCTAAACAATTGATCAGGGTTAATATGTACTGATCCTCTTAATCTCCAGTAATGCTTTTTACCTTGAGGTCTATTTTTTCTGATATTAACATAGCTACATTAGCTGACTTTTGATTAGTTTTTGCCTCATACATTTCATTGTTTAAACTTGACTGAGTTATTTCATTACAGATGTATTTATTGTAAACATCATGTAGCTAGATTTTTTTTTCCTGTTTTCTTGCCTTCTTTTGGGATAGTTGAATTGATTTGTTATAGATCTAAGGCTCATCAGTATTTTTACCTTCCTTCCTAATCAATGAAATCCCTTAGAAGATTTTTTACTACCACCCTCCCTCCCCATCCACATGCTTTCTTTGTTGAAGATTTAAAAAAAAAAAACACTTCCAAATGAACATTCTTGTTACTGTTTTATTCTGTTATTGATATTTTTAAATTTTATATTCTTACAATCCCTCCTTGTAACTCAGCCTGCCTTTTGGTGTCAGTTTCCTTTTCCTTGAAGGACTTATTATTGGCATTCTTATAGTCACATTCTCTTAATACTGAACTCACCTTTTTTGTCTGAAACTGTTTTCTTTATTTTTGCTTTCATTCTTGAAAGATAGTTTTGGTATACATGGAATTCTAAGATAATCATTATTTTTTTTTCTCTCAGCTTTTTGAAGCTATTACTCAACTGGAATTTAGCTTCTATTATTGCTTTTGTAAATCAGATGTCAGTTTAATTGTTTCTTTATGTGTACTCTTCTTTTTTTTCTGGATATCTTTAAGACCTTTTCATTGTCTTTGGTTTTCATATCTTTCTACTGGAGTCTTATTTATTTGGTTTGAGGACTGGTGTCTTTAGTTATGGAAATGTGTTAGCTCTTAAATCTTCTAATATTGGGTCTGTCTCTCTATACTCTGTTTCTTCGCTTTAGAAATCTGGTTATAATAAGAGTAGACAGTTACATTTTATTGTACATGATTCAGTACCTTTTTTTCATACTTAACGTCTCACTGTCTCTGTGGGCCATTCTCAATAATTTCTTCAGATCTATGTTCTAGTTCCGTATCTTTTCACCTGTCTCTAATCTGATTAACCTTTTTCTGAGGTCCTAATTTCAATTAACTTTTTTCGTTTTGTTAAAATTTTATCATTTCGTTCTTTTTCAAGTCTGCCGGTCAGTTTTGATAGTCTTCTATTTCTTTATCATGTTTTGATTAACTCTTATATTTCTTTATGCATATTAAACATAATTCCTAGCATTTATATATGATTCTAACATTTGTGGCCTTTGTAGGTCTCCAGTTTATAATATCTGCTCAGTATACTTGGTAGGCTTATGTACCTTGAAACTTCATCTCTGGGAATTCTTTAAGACCTGTGTTAAAAGTGACTTTCCTCAAAAAAGATTCGCTTAGCTTATGGCAACCGCATGCGGCTATACCAACCTAACATTGCCTTAAGCTAAACTTTAGACTTATAGGATTTTGATCCCAGCAAGAAGGATGAATTTGGGGCCTCAAAACCTTGTGAGGTCAGTTTTGTTTCATATGTTAAAAAATATTTTAATAAACAATATTATTAGCTTCTCTAATGTTTATTACTTTATGTTTATTACTTTAATGTTTATTACTTTATCATTAATGTTTATTACTTTATTTGAGTTATATACTGGAAGAAGTTCTAATTCATACATTAATCACCAATTTTTCTAAAAGCCAAGTCCCTTGTTGTTTTACCATTTATTTTTCCTTTTACTATTGATAGACCTAAACTTTCAACTTTACTCATAGGCTAGACAGCATTTTTTTCCTATTAGAGACTATTTTATCTTTTTACTGCAGTACATTAATAAATTAGCAAAGTTGTTAGACCTGAAAATATCCTTTTTTGTTTTCCTAAAATAATGAATAAAAATAAATATATATTGTCAGGATGCAACCATTTGGTGTAGTACTGCCTAAAATTTTCTTGGTAAGGTAGGGGAGAAGGATATTTTATTATAATAAGGCCTGATATACCATTTAGAAGTTCTGTGATTTACTATTTATTTTGTATTGTTTATATCTGTTTTGTAAAAGTGTGCTCCGAGTTTGCTTCTTAGGAAATATTTAATGTTTTGTTTCATAACTAGTGTGTTTTTAAGCCTTACAGGTCAAAGTTTTTTTTTTTTTTTTTTTTTTTTTTTTTTGCATATAATAGTATTAAGAGTTATAAGGGCTATTGATAATATATACAGCCGTTAAAATAGAATTATACTTTTAATACTTTATAAATATTTTGAATGTTTAAATGAAAGTTTCTATTTTATGTTAACTACACTAGGAGGCAGTATAGTATAACTTTTTCATGTTAAAAATTTGTTGTTAGGTAACATTTGTAGAAAGTGTTTTAAATTATTGTTTATGAACAGAGATTGAAATGGATTGTAAAATGTTTGAGGAAGGCTTAGGAAATATTTCAGAGTTAAATACATTTGGATTATTACCTTATTAAAGGAGTTTAATTTTTTAAGACTAATTTTTACTATGTTTTGAAAAAGAATGGTTTGTCAAGGAAGATATTTATTATTTTCTTTTAATTCAAATACTGTTTATCTAGAATAGTAGGCCTCTGCCAGTAGACATAATTTGCTTATCAGTACTTACTGTGTGTGGCCCGTCAGAGAATTTATTTGGCAATGCAGCCTTCTGATTATTAGCAGAGGGTTGGAATATTGTTTGTGAAATGTGTTAATTAATATTTAATAGTTAAATAGGTAATAGTTTTAAATATTTTAAATTTTTTATAGTGAGGTATTCTAATTTCAGATGAATATACCAATTTAGCCCTTTCCTTATGTGTTTTTTCTCTCTGTCATATGTTTTAGTTTCTTTAGGAGGTTCTGTGTCCTTATATTTTCTTCTAACATAGTTTCTCTATTTGATTTCCCCCCTTTCTATATATAATAAAGTTCTTCTGTGACACAAATGACATGTGCCCTGGGATATGATCATATGAGGAAGGTCTTCAGTATTTACCAACTTTATCTTATTCTATCTTTTTTATTTTCTGAATTTCTTAAAACTTACACTTCATGTCTGTGCAGCTAGAATCACTTCTTCACATGTACATGTTGTTTCATGTATATTTCTTTGTTTATATACATTTGTATGTCTACCTTTTTTCCTCCCTGTTAGCATATAATCTTTTCACATCTTCTAGGTTTTCTTTAATTTGAGTGTGATGTTTGCGTTTTCTAATAGGGCAAATTTTTAAAATACCAACTTAATAATTCAAATAAATACAACTGAATTTTTTACAAATGTGAAAATCAGATGCCATATAATGCTACTAGTACAATAAAATTGTCTTTAGGATGATATTCAGAGTATGTAATTACTTGCTTATCCAGAAAAGATGCTGAATAGTCTTAACATTGTCAATTTCAGTTTACAACTTTTAAAACATTGAAAAATTTAAATGCTAGTAACTAAATCAGTGCTATAGAGTAGAAATTTTTGCCATGATGGAAATATTCTGTGTCTACATTGTCAAACATGGTAGCCACTAGCCACATAGCAACTGACCACTTGAGATGTGACTTTTGTGACTAAGGACCTAAATTTTTAATCGCTTTTAATTTTAACAACAACAACACACACACACACACACACACACACACACACACACACACACATATTTAAATGATGTCTCAAAAACATAAAGTCTTAATACTAAGAAAAAATAGAAGATAGATGGAAAATATATGGTATCCCATTAGCTTTTGCATGTAATGAGACTTTGTGGTCTGATTTGCTTTAGTGGCTTTAGCTTTAATACACATCAAATTATACCCCTGAAATATGAGTGTAGATGATAACAATCAATGATTTTATCTAAGATTGGCACATATGAAGGTTACTTTTAATCTCCTCTTTTTTTCATTTTCTAAATAAACAATAAATGCAGCCAAAAAAAATAGTAACGTACAAAGTAATAAAAGTTTCTTTTCTGTTGCTTCCACGTATCCACTTATGTCTGTTTCTTTCCTATATTCATGTTGAATTGAAACCCCTCATTTTCATCATCATCTCTAATTATGTTTGCTTTCTTACTATCCCAAGTCACAGTTTTCTTATTGTGTCCTATGTATATCTGTTTTTCAGATTGTAAAACTAGCTATTTATGGCATGCTGCCAAAAAACCTTCACAGAAGAACAATGATGCAAAGGTTGCATCTTTTCCCAGATGAGGTAAGTCAGCGGTCATTGGTAACAATGCTTTTCCGAAATTTTCAATTAAATGTTTTATTTTCCTTTTGAATAAATGCCGCAAACTTATTTTCAAACATTTTATATCAACGTCTGAAATATTTTTGTATTTTTAAAGTGAATATGTATGTATAAAAATGATAATTTTATTAATATTTTAAAACATAAAATGAACCTTAAGTTTTATTTTAAGCACTGCTTGCTTTTGAACAAGGAGCTGTGATCAGAACCCCTGTTAAGGTACTTGTTGATAATTTCATTCACTATGAAAAACTGTTAATTTAGTTCAGCTTTTATGTGCCCAGTAGCAAAACTTCTGTTAATCATGGATTAATAGCTTAACTTTCGTTGTTATTATTTCCATGATTTAACTTTAGAATACTTGTTCATATTCATAATTGATTCTGCTAAAAATTACTTGTAAAAAAGTATAAACACTTTTATTTTTTAGTATTAAGTACTTCTCTCCTTAATATAATGTAATGAAATACTAAAGCTTCTATAATAAAACAATTGAGTGCAGTACAGACTGCCTTGCTTTGAATCTGTACTCCGTTATTTACTGACTGCATGGACATGGGCTCGTTACTTATCTCTGTTTTCTAATCTGTGAAATGGACATCATAATAGTACCTATTTTATAAGATTGTTGTAAGGATTAAAATACGCTTGTAGATTGCTTAGAACAGGGCCTGACACAATAAGTGCCGGTTGCTGTCATTACCATGGTTATAATTGTCCTTCTTGTTCCTCCTGAAGGAATAATGTAGAAATTTATTCCAGGAAGGCCAGGCCTGGTGGCGCATGCCTGTGATCCCAGCACTTTGGGAGGTCGAGATAGGCAGATCAAAAGGTCAAGAGGTCGAGACTATCCTGGCCAACATGGTGAAACCCCGTCTCTACTAAAAATACAAAAAATTAGCTGGGCATGGAACACAACTGTAGTCCCAACTATTAGGGAGGCTGAGGCAGGGGAATCGCTTGAACCCTGGAGATGGAGGTTGCAGTAAGCCAAGATCATGCCACTGCACTCCAGCCTGGTGACGGAGTGAGACTCTTGTCTCACAAAAGAAATTTATTCCAGAATATCGGGTTATAATGATTGTTTATGCTACTCATGTGCTCTTACTGTTAAACAACACATGAATAGTTAATAATGAGTACATTATACATGCTTTATCAAAATGATTAATTTATTGTCTTTGCAATAAATGAATAAGTAGAATAATTTTCTACTATTAACTTTACCTTTAAGGTAGCATGTATGGGAGCAGTATCATCATCCAAGGATGCCTTCATGATGAAATTGCAAAAATTTAGGAACTACTATTTCTGATTGTATTGCCACATTTCTTTAGAAACCATAATTTCTAAAAGACACAAAAATAATATTTATTTCATTTACAAGATAGGTTTGAGTTTAGATATTTTAAGTATTCATGGTAGTTTAGTTAAATAGGAAATTACTTAATTTCAGACTATGAAATAAATGAGTCCAGTTCAAATATTCAGAAGCTTGACAGTACATTTTATTAAGGCCATGGGGGAAACAGGCACATTCAGACATTGTTGATGGTAGTACAGCATGGTGCATCTCATGTGGAATCCTGAGAATTAATTAGGTAACATTTAACAAAAATACATACATCAGGAGATTTATCCTTGATCCAGCAATCTCATTTATAAAAATACATCTTGGAGATAGACATACACATGATTATTTTCACTGTATTCATAATGATACAATAAGAAAAATAATGCTTATTTATAGGAAATAAATTATCGAGTACCATGCAATTTTTTTAAAGAAAAAGAATGACAGATATTTTTGTGACTTGGTAAGTTGTGCTTTCCAGGATATATTGTTAAGTGAAAACAAACAAGGTAAAAAGGAATGTAGATGGCATACTACGTTTATATGCATGTTTACATACTATACACAAGCATATATTTATGTGTGCTTCTTTTTGCATAAAGCAGCACAGAAAGAATAAATGAGAAGAGAAGACTGGCCACTACTAGACTATGAGTACAAAGAAGAAAAGAATGAGATTTTTTCAGAGACTATCTTTTAAATTTATTTTTTATGTTAATGTTAAAATTTTATATATTAGAAAAATAAAATGACAGCACCAATAGAATTGAGCATAACTGTTAGTTCCCAAATCTTGTTTTCCACGTGCTATTTCCCTAGCAAAAGGAACTTAGTATTTGGAGAACTGATTGATTGACAATTTTGTATCCTCAGAAAGAAGGGACATTATAATAAATTGGAGAACTGATTGATTCATGATTTGCAGCAGAGAAAGCCCTGACTCTCTGTAATTATACTTGCAGATTTGAATATGCTGAGGAAGTGATAAGGACAGGCGACAGGATATTAAATATTGTTAAATGCTTTTAAATAAAGAAGCACATTATCAATAGTATGTATGTGTTTTGTATATGTTGACAGTGACTCAGCCTATCCAAACCACAATTTGTAAAATGTATTTAAATTGCGTAAAGTATTATAAATATTTTGCTATATTGGATTTTAGAACAAGCTTACAGTACAATAAAGCTCTGTGATCCTACAGTTATACAATTTTATTCTGGTTCTCAAGACAGTATGTCTTAAGACAACATGTCTTAAGAATTGGTCAGAACGATGCCTTATTTGATGCCGTGTCCTTGGCGAGATATTGGATTCCCACTTGTAATAGTGCTCTCTGCAGAGAACTGAAATTTTCTATATAATAATCCTTTTATTGAAAATTTCTGTGCACACTAATGAGAAGAGGGAATTACATCTATTCTCCTTATAAGAATGCTTATAAGACACTTCCATATTGATACCTTACCATTAGTTCAATAGAGTTCCGAAAATTTAATTTATCATCCAGTCTCACAGTACAGTTCATTCTCCCAGCTTCCTTATTTCTGCCCCATGAGTACAATATAAATGTTCATTGTTTTGGTTATGCACACTCTTCATTTTATCATCCCTTTTTAGTCTAATTCCAATGCTTTCTTCTTTTAAAATATCTTAGATATGTGCTTTACTCTTTAGTGTGCTTTTCACCATCTAAATTCAAACTTTAAAAAAATCTTACCTTGATTGCTAAAACAGCCACTTAACTGTTCTTGTCTCAAGCTTTTCTCCACTGCAGTTCATTCTGTTGGCAGGTCAATCTTCCAACTCTTCATTTTTCTGAACATTGGATACATAATAGGGGGCACGTGGTTCTGGTCAAGGGAATACAAATAAAGATACCACAATTTGAGTCTAGAGAAACACATGAAAGATGAAGAGGTTGATAGTCAGAAACCATGGGGGTTTGTGTGTGGAGAAGTGAAGTTTGAAAGATGGACTAGTGGTAAGGACACTGTTTAACTAAGCAGGTTTAGCAAAGGAGTTAAAGATTTATCCTGAAAGATTTTAAGCTGAGAGGTGACTTTTTACAAATTATAAGGCTTTAGAAGGCATGATCTTTTTATTTTCCTTTATATGCCCAGCATGTAGCACAATTTTTGGTTCTCAGAAGTTCAGTAAATGTTTCTTAGATAAATAAATGACTCAGAGATTTTCATTTTCAAAATTTTTTCTGGCCACAGTTGGAGCACTGATTGAAAGGTAGTGGCACTAGACCTGGTAGACCCAGTACATACACCCTTCAGATGACCAGGCATGAGAATGAGCTACAGCAGTGTCCTTTTGCAATTGAAAAGAGGGAAATAAACACATATTTTTTTAAAAAATAGGTATCTTATTATTATGGGATTATGTCTGTTATTAATCTAATGTGCTTTTTGGGAATTCTTACAAGGTTTTTATTTTAAAGATTATATTTTCCTTCTGTGAGCATTCTTTTGCTTATTTTTTTTTAATTTACTATTAGTAATTTATTGCTAAGAAAGATATTTTAAGAAAATTAAATCTAAATTTTTTTAATGTAGGATATTCCAGAAGATATTCTTAAGAATTTAGTGGAAGAGCTTCCACAACCACGAAAAATACCTAAACGTCTGGATGAGTACACACAAGAAGAAATAGACGCTTTCCCAAGATTATGGACTCCGTAAGTGTTTCTCTTCTTCTTCTCTTTTTTTTTAATCTTTTGATATCCCCTGTTTGCTCAACCAAATGATTAAATAAAATCCTTGAGGGCGGGAAAAGTGAACTCATTTTTTCTCTGCCATGGAAATTCAGCAGCTACCACCTACAAATAAACTGTAGATGTAGACGTTAGAACCAAAAAATTTTAAGCATTAAGACCTTGCTAGATAAGTGCGAGGATGTTCATTGGTGCCTGTAATTGTCAAATATTTTGTTTGGGTTGACCTTCCTTAGACTGATGGTAGTCTTTAGGAAAGATATATGAATTGTTATTAATCGAAAATGAAATGATTCTCAGTTTTCCACATTGTTTTATAAACCAAGACTATTATCTAATGAAAAGTCATTAATTCTGGATACTTGTTAATAGTCTTGGTTTGAATAGAAAAACAAAATTAAAAAATACTTTTTGCTCTCCTCTATGCAGTTTTCTCTACCTAGGGTCCATAAAACTGCTAAGATGTTCTGTTTCCCATCTAGCTGTTTATAGCCTTTTTTGCCGGGGATATCCAGATGACCAAGCATTTAAATATAACTTCCTCAGGCAGCCCTTCCTGTGATCTTTGAACTGGGTTAGGCTCTCCATTATGGGTTCTCATCGTATACTTCCATTTACTGATTTATTCTAGATTAGTTATATATTTGTGTAATTATCTGTTTACTATCTGTCTTCCTTGCTAGAGTTCATGAGGAAGCTACATGTTTGTCTTATTTAGTCCTGAGCATGGTGCTGGACAAATTAAGTAGACACTCAGCCAGTATTTATAGAATAAATTAATTAAGACATATATATATACACTTTAAGCTCTGGGGTACATGTGCAGAACATGCAGGTTTGTTACATAGTTATACACATGCCATGGTGGTTTGCTGCATCCATCACCCTGTCATCTACATTAGGTATTTCTCCTAATGCTACCCCTCCCATAGCTCCCTACCCCCTGAGCAGGCCATGGTATGTGATGTTCCCCTCCCTGTGTCCATGTGTTCTCATTGTTCAACTACCACTTATGAGTGAGAACATGCTGTGATTGGTTTTCTGTTCTTGTGTTAGTTTGCTGAGAATGATGGTTTTCAGCTTCATCCATGTCCCTGCAAAGCACATGAACTCATCCTTTTTTATGGCTGCATAGTATTCCATGGTGTATATGTGCAACATTTTCTTTATCCAGTCTATCATTGATGGGCATTTGGGTTGGTTCCAAGTCTTTGCTATTGTGAACAGTGCTGTAATAAACATAAGTGTGCATGTGTCTTTACAACAGAATGATTTATAGTCCTTTGGGTGTATGTCCCATAATGGAATTTCTGGGTCAAATGATATTTCTGGATCCAGATCCTTGAGGAATTGCCACAGTCTTCCACAATGGTTGAACTAATTTATTTACACTCCTAGCAACAGTGTAAAAGCACTCCTATTTCTCCACATCCTCTCCGGCATCTGTTGTCTCCTGACTTTTGAATGATCATCATTCTAACTGGCATGAGATGGTATCTCAATGTGGTTTTGATTTGCATTTTTCTAATGACCAATGATGATGAGCTTTTTAAATATGTTTGTTGGCTGCATAAATGTCTCCTTTTGAGAAGTGTCTGTTCATAGTCTTTGCCCACTTTTTGATGGGGTTGTTTGTTTTTTTCTTGTAAATTTAAATTCTTTATTGATTCTGGATATTAGCCCTTTGTCAGATGGATAGATTGCAAAAAATTTCTCCCATTCTCTAGGTTGCCTATTCACTCTGATGATAGTTTCTTTTGCTGTGCAGAAGCTCCTTAGTTTAGTTAGATGCCATTTGTCTGTTTTGGCTTTTGTTGCCAATGCTTTTGGTGTCTTAGTCATGAAGTCTTTGCCCATGCCTATGTCCTGAATGGTATTGCTTAGGTTTTCTTCTAGGGTTTCTATGTTGTTAGGTCTTATGTTTAAGTATTTAATCCATCTGGAGTTAATTTTTGTATAAGGTGTAAGGAAGGGATCTAGTTTCAGCTTTCTGCCTATGGCTAGCCAGTTTTCCCAACACTATTTATTAAATAGGGAATTTTTCCCCATTGTTTTTGTCAGGTTCGTCAAAGATCAGATGGTTGTAGATGTGTGGCATGATTTCTGAGGCCTCTATTCTGTTCCATTGGTCTGTTAGATCTTTTTTGGTACCATACTGTTTTGATTACTGTGGCCTTGTAGTACAGTTTGAAGTCTGGTAGTGTGATGCCTCTGGCTTTGTTCTTTTTGCTTAGGATTGTCTTGGCTATGTAGGCTCTTCTTTGGTTCCATCTGAAATTTAAAGTAGTTTTTTCCAATTCTGTGAAGAAAGTCAATGGTGGCTTGATGGGGATAGCCTTGAATCTATAAATTACTTTGGGCAGCATGGCCATTTTCATGATACTGATTTTTCCTAACCGTGAGCATGGAATGTTTTTCTGTTTGTTTGTGTCCTCTGTTATTTCCTTGAGCAGTGGTTTATAGTTCTTCTTGAAGAGGTCCTTGTAAGTTGCATTCCTAGATATTTTATTCTCTGTTAGCAATTGTGAATGGGAGTTCACTCATGATTTGGCTCTCTGTCTGTTATTGGTGTATAGGAATGCTAGTGATTTTTGCACATTGATTTTGTATCCTGAGACTGTGCTAAATTTGCTTATCAACTTAAGGAAATTTTGGGTTGAGACAATGGGGTCTTCTAAATATGCAATCATGTCATCTGCAAATAGAGACAATTTGGCTCCCTCTTTTCCTAATAGAATACCCTTTATTTCTTTCTCTTGCCTGATTGCCCTTATTCAATACTATATTGAATAAGAGTGGTGAGAGAGGGCATCCTTGAAGACCTAGATTTTTTTTTAATCACCTTTTATAAGTGACTTTAGGAAAAAAATCTCTAGAAAATATGAAACAAAGACCACTTTTCATTTTTTCACATTTATCAGTATCTATAGTACTCTCATTAATTTATATGCATGTTTATTATTTGTCTCCCTACACTCATAGCAATAATAAAAATAGCAAGCACTAACAAAGCACTTATTGTGTGCTTTACATGTATCAAGCTAGTAATCCTCAGAGCAATCTAATGAGTCAGTAGTATTTTTATCCTTACCTTTTAAACGAGAAAATGTAGGCACAGAGAGATAAAGTAACTTGACTAATATCACATAGTTGTAAATGATAGATTAGGGATTAAGCCTGAGTGACTAGCTAGCTGCTGGGTCATGCTCCTAACCCTGCTGGAATGCCCCTTCTTGTATTGGCATGTCAGCTTCAAGGGGACAGGGACATTGTCTGGTTCAGCATTTGCATGCCCAACACTTAGAAATAATACTTGGCACATAATGGATGCTCAGTAAGTTTTTTGAAAGAATGAAGAGATGAGCTTTTTCTCCAAAAATTAATTGTGAAGTTGTCATGAATAGGTTAATGAAATTTTAGAAAAACCCAAGCCAAGATTCAAGTCTTGCCTTTATAGTAGCTAACTCTATAACCCTACATAAGTCGTCTGTCATTTTGAGGCTCAGTTTCTTCAATTGTGAATTAGAGCCAGTCCATACTTCCAAGAATTGCTGGAAGAAATAAGTGAGCTACTTAGCACACTTGAAGTGTTGACCAAGTTTTTAATAGGAGAATTTTTTTGCTGTTGCAAATTCTGTGTTGTTTTAACATGCTTGCTAGTGTAGTATTTTATTGTAAATGTACTTAAATTGATGTAGTTTCAAAATATTCAGCTTTGAAAAGTTATATACTAAAAACATTTTAGTTGTCTTTGAAGTTTTGACAGGTTACCATCCTAGAACAAGTTCTGTAAATATGTGTCTGATTTTCTTATAGAAACACTGTGATAAATGAATTTATTTTCCTGACCAAGAAGGGTGTGGTACTCTTTTTTTAAAACTAGAAATAATAAATGAGATGTTAAATCATATACGTACAAATACATATTATACACTTGAAGTCATATATCATAAATATTCTAAAGTGTATTCTAAATCAGTTAAACCAGGCAGCATAATAATCTAATAACAATTCAGAAATTATATTTAGTGTTATTATATTCAGAGTACTGACCAAAATGCTCATTTTGCCAAGTGATTTCCGCTTTCTTTTAAAACAAATTAGAAGGTCTCCAAGTGCCTTCATTTTATTAATAGAATTAGAAAAGGCTTTTCTATAGCTATTTTTAAGGGGACTTTTAGAGAAACTTAGAGCCACTTGATGCATTTTTTTTAGTTACTACTCTGGGAATGGATTTTCCTGCCCTCTCTTTTCATTCCAGATTTCCCTGAGGCAGGAATATGCATTAGACACCAAGTTTTTCTTTATGCTTTATTAAAGTTGTGATCTTTCCTCATAAATAGTAACACACATATGGTAACTTGTATTTTTAAAATAATAAAATGGGTATACATTTACTGAAGTGTACAGATGGTATAGGTGTACTAGTCATTTGATATAAATCATTCTATATTTCTTTCTCCCTGCACATTTGAGCTGACATCAAGTCTAGTTAGTCTTTATTACATGAAAAGCATGTCACCAGGAAAAAAATAGTCATTTTTGGATTAACCAAAAACTTGTCTAAGAAATAGATGATGATTTACTTCAAGGCTTTTCTGTAGAACTTTCTGCAATGATGAAAAAGGCTCTCAGCCAGGCATGGTGGCTCATGCCTATAATCCCAGCACTTTGGTAGGCCAATGCAGGAGGATCTCTTGAGTCCAGGAGTTCAAGATTGGCCTGGACAAGATGGCAAGACCAAGTCTCCACAAAAGCAAAAAACAAAAAAAGTAGCCAGATGTGTTGGCACATGCTTGCTTATAGTCCCAGCTACTTAGGAGGCTGAGGCAGGAGGATCCGTTGAGCCCAGGAGGTTGTGACTGCAGTGAGCCATGATCATGCTACTGCACTCCAGCCTGGACAACAGAGCAAGACCTGGAGGGAAAGAGAGAGAACAGGAGGCCAGCACCATGGCTTATGCCTGTAATCCCACCACTTTGGGAGGCTGAGGCAGGTGGATCACCTCAGGTCAGGAGTTAAAGACCAGCTTGGCCAACGTGGTGAAACCCCCATCTCTACTAAAAATACCAAAAAAAATTTATCTGGGTGTGGTGGTGGGTACCTGTAATAGCAGCTACTTGGGATACTGAAGTAGGAAAATCACTTGAACCTGGGAGGCGGAGGTTGCTGGGAGCCGAGATCACACCACTGCACTCCAGCCTGGGTGACAGAGCAAAACTCCATCTCAAAAAAAAAAAAGAGACAGAAAGGAAGCAGGGAGGGAAGGATGAAGGGAAGAAGGTAACTCTCTATCTGCGCTTCAAATACAGTAGCTACTAGTGACGTGTGGCTCTTGAGCCCTTGCACTGTGGCTAATGTGACTAAGGAATGAAATTTTTAATTTGATGTAATTTTAGTAAATAAAATTACATGTTAGTAAATAATTACACCAGCCTCATATGGCTAGTTCCTATGTTATTGGACTGTACTATTTTAGTTATTGAACTATGCCATTTTATAAAGTTATACTATTGAATGTATACTTTAGAATTAGAATTAAAATATTTAATATGCCATGCAATTCAATTCATGGAACATGAGATTTTTATTATTGGAAGGCTTGCCTTTATTAGAAAAAAATTTTTCTCCTTTTGGAGAAGGATCTTGTGTAAGATATGCTTTCGTTCTACCCAGCATAGGAAAGCCAAGAATATAATCTTCCTTTGGAATGTAGTAACTGGTATTTGTTAAGATAGATCTGATGGTGAATCTGCAGACTTTACTGAAACAGGTGTACCTGCATTATGCCACAAGTAAATAGCCACAAAAATAGCTTGCTTTGGTGTTTGTTTCCCTAGTAATAAAACTTAAAATATGTTTATAATATTAAAATATACATCATATAATTTGAACTGTTATTAATATTTGGTTAAATATAAGTTTATTAACTTTTCTTTAGAGACTAAAAGCTTCTGAGCAGCAGAAACAATTATCAAAGAGCTTGGAACCCAATAGATGATTAACAAAATTGCTTTAACTCTTAATTAAAAGCTATCATTGTTGGGATTTTATTTAAATTATTTTAAATCACTTGCAAAGATTATATTCTTTCAGGCCTAATTTCAGCATACATTAGGTTTCCTTTTGCTAGTTGTTAGTCATTCAGTCATTAGTTGTTGTCATTTTTAAGCTATGGTAGGAGATAAGGATTGAAATTGATATTTATGACAAAACTATACTTTTTAAAAACTAAAAGCCATTTTAAATGTACTATGGGGCAGTATTGCCTATTCATCTCACTTCTTGAATTAGTGGATATACTTGGTGTGTTAGTATATTTTACATCTCATGGACACATAAATTTTGTGAAAATTTGTTATGAAGTTATATTTTATATTTCTTGATGGTACAAAGCATATATGTGTTTGCAAAGTGCAAATGATGACTATGGGGTTTACGCTTCAGGTTTTTTTTTTTTCTCTTTAAAGAAAAAAAATAGCACTATCGTTTCTTCACAATTCCGTTGTTTGAGATTGTAGCTTTAAAGATGGTCAATTTATCTTAATACTATCAATAATTATTTCCATGATTATTGCAGTTTTGCCAACACATTTCACAACCCTAATAATCATGGAAATTAACTATGCTCATTATAATGGAAATTTTTCAAAATATAGTATACAAATAAAACTTGGATCATTTTAAACTTTTTCAATTTTTGCAAAATGATGTAGGAGAGCTTTTCTTAGGGAAAACTAGGTATGTGAAAAATTTCAACTTGAATTGCTTTGCATTATTTTTTCTTACTTGTTAATTTAGTTAAGAAATGATTATTTGAAGCAAAATTCTCACCCTTGTAGAGAAGCTAACCATGGAAGGTTTCAGCATCAATACCTGCTTGAAAACAGGTGTTTATAATAAAAACCTTTGTTTCTGGTATTTCACTCTTCAAAGTGTGCCTTCAGAAATGTGCCTGTGAAGGACAGATGGATGGTAAGGATGAAGGCAAGGAAGCATGAGTACAACCGTTGCTGGTGCAGAACTGTCTTTTCTGAAAGTAAGATGAGGATTAGGGAGTGTAATGGGCAATCCATTCAGCTCTGTAGAGAAAAGCTGGGTTTCAGGTGCTGGGAACATTAGCACTGCATTGGTGAGCATCCTGTTTAGTTTGTAGCTCGAGAAGAGAGTAAGGATTTAAGCTTAGTGTATATTCTCTAATATGAAAGCTATTAATCCCCAAAACTACCCATTTTCAGATCTACTTAATACTCAGAAAAAAATTATTTTTACTTATGTCTTTATAAAATATGCTTCAGATCAGAGACTTAGTTGAAGACTGTGAAGAAGGATTTTTACCTTTTCTAATCCCATAAGTTGCTGGGATCTGGACAGGTTTAAGATTTTCCACAATTTTATGCTAGTCTAGTCATGTGGCATTTTCTCCACAATTTAACTTAATTTGCTGCTCAGAGTCAGAAGTCATTAGCTGGACTTCTGGACTAAGGTTACTTTCCAACTTTCCTACCCATTTCAACCAGCTCAGCGTTGACTTCACTGACAGACTTCAGTCTTTCCAGACCTGAGTTTTGCTCAAATTAGGCATTCTAAGCTGTACTGTTCTTTTGGATATGAACAAAAAAGCTGTACTGTTCTTTTGGGACTGGCTATTAAAATTAAAAAGTAGTCTGTATTTAAATAACAAAAACCAGATCATTTCTAAATCCTAGCTGATACCGATTTTGACTAAAAAAAGTGTAGTTGAATGTAACGGCAATTTCTGTTCAGTTTAATTGAAAAAAAAATCATTTGATTTGCAGCAGTTTTCAATAATCTTACAGGTTTACTTTGTTTAAAAGTATGTTGATCTGTAGATCTGGATCTGAAAGGGAAGAAACACAAAAGAATAATCAGGAAGAGATTTAAAAATTTTTTTTTTCAAAACAAAAATGTATGTTGAATGTTTTCTGAACAGGATGATGATACAGTACCTAGGAAAATGAGTATTAAGGCACCATTACTTTACCTCCCTATGACCAGTATCACTAACATCTTTAATTTAAAGAATATGTGATATCACCAGATTTCCTAAAATGATTTATTCTAAATAATTTCATTCATACAATGGAAGTGATTTAAAACTCAAACTGACCTTTTATTGCTTTTAAGATTAGTTCACCATCCAAATAGTATTTTAGTCTTTTTTTTTTTTTTTTTTAAGACAGTCTCACTCTGTTACCCAGGCTGGAGTGCAGTGGTGTGATCTGGCTCACTGCAACTTCTACCTCCTGGGTTCAAGCGATTCTCCTGCCTCAGCCTCCCGAGTAGCTGAGATTACAGGCATATACCACCACACCCAGCTAATTTTTTATATTTTTCATAGAGACAGGGTTTCACCATGTTAGCCTGACCTTGTGATCCGCCCACCTTGTCCTCCCAAAGTGCTGGGATTACCGGCATAAGCCTCTGCACCCGGCCTATTTTAGTCTTTTAAGTGTTTCATAGCATAAGCATTATACTAAGAAGTATTATTTGAGACTGAAAAGACAAAACCTAATGAAGAAAAAATATTTTTGAGATTTATTACACTTAGGCTACACTCAATTTCCTGGACCTACAGCTGAAATAGGATTTTTTTTTTTTTTTTTTACTTAAATTATTGTTAGTAGGACCAATAATGTTGTGTTGCTAATCACACTGTAGCATAGCCATGTGCTTCATAACTTGATGTTTCCTTTTATTTACAACCAAGTAAATTTTTCCTACCATTTTATAATGCAAACTAAAATCTCCAAAAAGGTTTTTCCTAATGTTAAGAGGTTAATTCTTTTACAGAAATTACTTCATTCTCAAGATAATATAAATCTTTTGACCTCTGTCATTTCTGAATTTGCATCTCTGCTTTTTTGATATGTGCTTATTTCATCTTAATGAGTAGTATTTTGCTTGTTTCATTTAATGAGTAGCAGGCAGTGTTTTGCATAGGGATACGTATGGTAAAGAATTTGCTATAGGAAGCAGAATGATGTTGGATGTGGTATAATTTTAACTGTTTCTGAACAGTCACAAGCACCATGGAATATTTTCTACAGCTCAGATAGGCCTTTTTCAAGTTCTGTTTTCTCATTCAAAAAAGTAATACTGTTTTCAAAAATTACATGGTTTAAATCAGTTTTTGCTAGTAACAAGTATTATCTGTAAAATAGATGATTGTTACAGAACGTTTGATAGCTATGAAAGTTTAACACAAGTTAGAGAATGAATTAAAGAAAGTTTTATGTTAGCTATTTCTTAGATGATTCAGTAATCTCCCAAGTATATTCTAAGCACACAAGTGAAAGTTTAAAACTTTCACTTCAAAAATCAAAGCTCATATATGTTTCATATATATTTTATATATAAGCATATAATATATATAAATTATATATAAAATATATATCATAGCTGCATTAGATAACAGTTATATCACACACACACACACACACACACACACACACACACACACACACACACAGTACACTGTTAGAAACTGCTTTATAAAGATGAGGACTTGGTTCTGCTCACTACTCCATTCCCAGTGCCCACAGCAGGACCTGACCAGTCAATTTACTGAATGAATGAATGCATGAATGGAATCTTATCCTCACTGAAAGGGAGATTGATGTTTAATTCATAAAGTGTGATAAATTCATGTTTTGGTTTTTGTTGCTTACTTCAATGTTGTATAACTATAGCTAAAATAGACATTTTTCTTAACAGGCCTTGTTTTAGTACAACTCTAAAATATCCAATTATGGATACTTTGTATTATATGCCTAAAAAAAATGATCATGGTAATTTCATTAATATACAACTTATATTTCTGTCAAGGAGTAAATTTGTATAATTTATGTGAAAAAAAATGGACAGACATTAGCTTTCAGCAATGGCATTTGAAATATCCCTCCAAAGATTTCCTGTGGTTATTTTAGGTTGCTGTTATTATTTACAAATATATTAACCATATGTAACATTAACATTGATTGTTAATTTTAAAATTACATAATTTGTTATTTCTAATGAAACAGTGACAAAGAAGTAGGGTTAATGTAGAATATACACTCACCTATCATCCGCCTTTTAAAAGATTAAGCTATTTCATTTAAGTTTCAAATATTTAGGCATCCACTGGTATGAAAACCAATGTGTTAGTTGCCACATTTCTTGTTTTTAAAAACTATTTAATCTAGTGAGGAGATTAGGTAATCTCAGCACAAAATAAGAAAAATATGTAAGCAACGTAATCGGAGAATTCAATTCTAGTTTGCATAATGTTACCATATATAGGTTACCAACTTTTAAAGAACCTAAATATATTTGCCAAGTACTAAAGCTACTTGAACTACAATTTGGGAGAAGAGAACCAGGAAGGATACTGTGTATCAAATTGAGTCATCTCTAGCCTAGGAGGAAGTATGTGTGTTACCTTCCGTTAGATAGTGTTAAGAATTTATTACTAGAGTGCTCCTCTGTCTTATAAATAGCCCTGTCTTCAGTCTGAGGGGAACTCAGGCTAATTAGAATGTGGTCTATAACCAGCAATGCATCTAGTGGGAGCTTGTTAGGATTGCCGAATCGTGAGCCCCTCCACAGACGAAGTGAAATCAGAAGCTGCATTCTCGTGAGAAACAAGGCAACTTGTATGCCTGCTCAAGTTTGAGAAGCACAGACATAAATAGCCCTTTCCTCTCCTTTTCTTATATTACCTTGAATTTCTTTCTTTTAGTGGAAAGGAATAAGCAATACAAAAGAGTTGTTTGTATGCTTGTTTTCATTTGTGTTTGAGACAGAGAGAAGTAAAACCTTATTTAGTGTAAAAACCTGTTTTCCCCACAGGGAAACCTCCTGAAAACTGTGTATCATTAATTGTCTCCTGTATAAGTTTATGTTTCCAGCTATGCCACTCTTAAATATCTAGTCTTTGGCCATGGCACTGTTTTCCCCACTTTGGAAGCAAATTAAACATCTGTAAAATATCCCAATTATTTAAAGATGAATTTGCAAATGAAGTGGCATTTCCAAGGTGGTCGCTGTACTCTGTACTGTGCTCATGTCACAGATACACCAGGCATCCACTATGTATCAGGCATTGTTCTGGCTGCTGGCATTATAAGATAATCATATCAGGACCCTGCCTTCAAAGGACTGGCAGCCTAAGAGACATTATATAGAATAAAATAGTGCTTGCAAGCACTGGAGTCAAATTGTTTACACTCAAATCCCTGCCATGTACCTCCAGCTGTATATCCTTAGACAAGTTACTGAGCTACTCTGAGCCTAAGTTTTGTCACTGTAAAATGTCTTTCTTACAAAGTAGTTATGAGGATAAAATAATTCATGTGAAGTCTTTGTTATACTTTGTGGCACCTACTAAGCACTCATGTGTTATTAACAAGGAAGAGCCAGTATGATTAGAGAAACATTTGTAGTAGAAGTATGCATTAAGTTCTTTGGCAATCCTAGAGAAAGGAGCCCAGTCTATGTTAGAAAGGAATTGTTGTGAAGAGCTTGACAGAAAATGTAACCTTTGAGGTGGATTTTGAAAGATTTGTCATGGTTGCCAGGCAGAGAAAAGATAAGTGAAAGAGGAAATTTCAGGTATCCAAGTTCAGCAGTGTGAAGGTATTTATCTGGGCAATAGCAAGCAGTGTCGAGGGACCAGGATATAGAAAATAGAATGTAGAAAGAATGACTCAGAAAGGTTAACTGGGGCCATGTAGTGGAGGCGTATATGTTTAATTCTGGAGTATTTGAACTTTGAGAATGCAAGAGAGGGTCATTGAAGATTTTTAAGTGGGGCCACGTAACATGGAGAAGTGGCATAGAAAAGCAGAAATCTGTGTTACAGATGTTCCAATTTGTTCCCTCTTGCCTCAAGTTTCCTAAGTGCCAAATTCGAATTTCTACCTATCTGCCATGTCCAGATTTTATCATATTCAGAATCAACCCTGTATTCCCTATCCTGAAAAATAGCATAGCTTCATTCTTCAATCTGAAAATTAGTCATCTCTGAATGTCATCCCCTTGGCTCCTTTCCTCTTCTCTCTCCCATTCCATCCACCTCCAAACCCAACCTGTTACTCTTTTGTTTCCAAAATTCTGAACTTGACCTCTCTTTTCTCTCATCACTGCTATAGTTTTGACAGGGCCCTTATTTTTATACTTCCTGCAAAAAACTCTTGAAACAAATTTGGGTTTCATTAGCCCTCTATTACCTTGAGGTCAGTGTCTGCATTCCTTTGTTTGGTGGCTTATACCCTTCAAGTTTACTTATAAATTCCACTGAAAGGTGGTATTATCATTTCATTTCAATTAAATTAATTAACCTTTTGTGTGGAAACAACTGGTGACTGTGACCAAACACATTTAATTTTATTGAGTGGAGTCGCAGACTTCTTGTGTGATATTAACTTAGAGTTCTTTCCAATTGCGTTACTACCACGCCCTTTGTAATTATATGAACCAGGTGGATGGGATAATAAATTGTTTCTTAAAATGTACTGATATCTCTTTACTAAGAACTGCTTTGAGCATATTGAGTCACATACCAAAGGTGAAAAAAGTATACTCTGGAGCTGCGTGTAGCTGTCATATCAGATTGTCATTTCCCAGACTTTGGATGTAGTTTTTATATTTGGATAGAGATTTCAGAAACAAAGTGGCAAAATTCTGCATTTTCTCTTTTTATTGTTATAGATGGCTGATATGAAAACATATGTGGCTAGTTTCCCAGATCAGTGCCTGTGTTGCTCAAAGTTTAATAATAAACAATTTAAAATTCTGGTAGAGTTCTTTTACTCAGCTAGTAGACTGTCAGTCTTCTTAGGTAGGCTATGTGGTACCTGTGAGTCTTTAGTTTTAGAAAACATTTATAAATTTAAGTGTAGAAAGGGACTAATAGATTAAGTTGTTTCTGGGCAAACAAAGTTCATCTACTTTTTAAAGGAACTCAAACTATTACGTATTTTTACACCTGTTTTCAAAATGTCTGTTTATTTTCTTTAACATTTATTTTAAGTTCCGGGATGCATACACAGGTTGTACAGGTTTGTTACATAGGTAAACGTATGCCATGTTGGTTTGCTGCACAGATCAACCCATCTCCAGCATCCGTTAGCTATTCGATACTCTCCCTTCCCCGACTCTTCCCAACAGGCCCCAGAGTGCGTTGTTCCCCCACCCTCCATGTGTCCATGTGTTCTCATCTTTCAGGTCCCACTTATAAGTGAGAACATGTGGTGTTTGGTTTTTTGTTCCTGCATTAGTTTACTGAGGATAATGGCTTCCATCCATGTTCCTGTAAAGGACATGATTTCATTTCTTTTTATGGCAGCATAGTATTCTGTGGTGTATATGTGTCACATTCTTTTAATCCAGTCTGGGGATTTTGGTTGTTTCCATGTCTTTGCTATTGTGAATATTGCTGCCACATGCATTTGTCTTTATGATAGAATGATTTATATTCCTTTGAGTATATAACCGAATTGCTGGATCAAATAATATTTCTGTCTCTAGATGTTTGAGGAATTGCCACACTGTCCTCCTCAATGGTTGAACTAATTTACCCTCCAACCAACAATGCAAAAGTGTTTCTTTTTCTCCTAGCACCTGTTGTTTCTGGACTTTTTAATGATTTCGATTCTGACTGGCATGAGGATGGTACCTCAATTGTGGTTTTGATTTGCATTTCTCTAATGATCAGTGATGCTGAAGTGTTTTTCATATGTTTGTTGGCTGCATGAATGTTGTCTTTATGTTTATATTTTATTGCACTTTAGGTTCTGGGGTACATGTGCAGAACATTCAGATTGTTGCATGGGTTCCTACATGGCAATGTGATTTGTTGCCTCTATCCCCTCGTCACCTATATCTGGCATTTCCCCCCATGTTATCCCTCCCCAACCTCCCTACCCCACACTATCATTCCCCTATTCCCCCAACAACAGACCCCAGTGTGTGATGCTCCCCTCCCTGTGTCCATGTGTTCTCATTGTTCAACACCCACCTGTGAGTGAGAACATGTGGTGTTTGATTTTCTGTTCTTGTGTCAGTTTGCCGAGAATGATGGTTTCCAGATTCATCCATATCACTACAAAGGACATGAACTCTTTGTTTTTTATGGCTGCATAGTATTCCATGGTGTATATGTGCCACATTTTCCTTGTCCAGTCTGTCATCGATAGGCATTTGGGTTGGTTCCAGGTCTTTGCTATTGTAAAGAGGGCTGCACTGAACATACGTGTGCATGTGTCTTTATACTAGAATGATTTATAATCCTTTGGATGTATACCCAGTAATAGGATTGCTGGGTCAAATGGAATTTCTATTTCTAGGTCCTTGAGGAATCGCCACACTGTCTTCCACAATGGTTGAACTAATGTACACTCCCACCAACAGTGTAAAAGTGTTCCTGTTTCTCCATATCCTCTCCAGCATCTGTTGTCTCCAGATTTTTTAATGATCACCATTCTAAGTGGTGTGAGATGGTATTTCAATGTGGTTTTGATTTGCATTTCTCTAATGAACAGTGATGGCATTTTTTCGTTTGTTGGCCTCATAAATGTCTTCTTTTGAGAAGTTGACTGTTCGTATCCTTCTCCCACTTTGGATGGGTTTGTTTGTTTTTTTTCTTGTAAATCTGTTTTAGTTCTTTGTGGATTCTGGATATTAGCCCTTTATCAGATGGGTAGATTGGTGTCAGATGGGTAGATGGTAGAAAAAATTGCAAAAATTTTTTCCTATTCTGTTGGTTGCCAGTTCACTCTAATCATTGTTTCTTTTGTTGTGCAGAAGCTCTGGAGTTTAATTAGATCCCATTTGTCTATTTTGGCTTTTGTTGCCAATCCTTTTGGTGTTTTAGTCGTGAAGTCCTTGCCTATGCCTATGTCCTGAATGGTTTTGACTAGGTTTCCTTCTAGGGTTTTTATGATGTTAGGTCTTATGTTTAAGTCCTTAATCCACCTGGAGTTAATTTTAGTGTAAGATGTCAAAAAAAAGTGTAAGGTGTCAAAAATGGATCCAGTTGCTTTCTGCACATGGTTAGCCAGTTTTCCCAGCACCATTTATTAAACAAGGAATCCCTTCCCCATTGCTTGTTTTTGTGAGGTTTGTCAAAGATCAGATGGTTGTAGATGTGTAGTGTTGCCTCCAAGGCCTCTGTTCTGTTCCATTGGTCTATATCTCTGTTTTGGTACCAGTACCATGCTGTTTTGATTACTGTAGCCTTGTAGTATAGTTTGAAGTCAGGTAGCGTGATGCCTCCAGCTTTGTTATTTTTGCTTAGGATTGTCTTGGCTATGCAGGCTCTCTTTTGGTTTCATATGAAGTTTAAGGTGGTTTTTTTCCAGTGGTGTGAAGAGAGTCATAGGTAGCTTAATGGGGATAGCATTGAATCTATAAATTACTTTGGGCAGTATGGCCATTTTCACAATATTGATTCTTTTTAACCATGAGCATGGAATGTTTCTCCATCTGTTTGTGTCCTCTCTTATTTCCTTGAGCAGTAGTTTGTAGTTCTCCTTTACATCCTTTACATCCTTTGTTAGTTGTAGTCCTAGGTATTTTATTGTCTTTGTAGCATTTGTGAATTGTAGTTCATTCTTGATTTGGCTCTCTTTAAGTCTGTTATTGGTGTATAGGAGTGCTTGTGATTTCTGCACACTGATTTTGTATCCTGAGACTTAGCTGAAGTTCCTTATCAGTTTAAGCAGATTTTTGGGATGAGACGATTGGGTTTTATAAATATACAGTCATGTTGTCTGCAGATAGAGACAGTTTGACTTCCTTCTTTCCTAATTGAATAACCTTTATTTCTTTTTCTTGCCTGATTGCTCTAGCTACAACTTCCAATACTATATTAAATAGGAGTGGTGAGAGAGGGAATCCTTGTCTAATGCCAGATTTCAAAGGGAATGCTTCCAGTGTTTACCCATTCAGTGTGATACTGGCTGTGGGTTTGTCTTAAATAGCTTTTATTATTTTGAGATACGTTCTGTTGATACCTAGTTTATTGAGAAATTTAGCAAAGAGGGCTGTTGAATTTTGTCAAAGGCCTTCTCTGCATCTATTGAGATAATCATGTGGTTTTTGTCTTTGGTTCTGTTTATGTAGTGGATTATGTTTATATACTTGTGTATATTGAATCAGCCTTGCATCCCTGGGATGAAGCCTACTTGATTGTGTTGGATAAGCTTTTTGATGTGCTGTTGCAGTCGGTTTGCCAGTATTTTATTGAAGATTTTTCCATCTATGTTCATCATGGATATTGGCCTGAAGTTTTCTTTTCTTGTTGAGTCTCTGCCAGGTTTTGGTATCAGGATGATGTTGGTCTCATAAAATGATTTGGGAAGGATTCCCTCTTTTTGTATTGTTTGGAATAGTTTCAGAAGGAGTAGTACCAGCTCCTCTTTGTACGTCTGGTAGAATTCGGCTGTGAACACATCTGGACCTGGGCTTTTTTTGGTTGATAGGCTATTAATTGCTACCTCAACTTCAGCCCTTGTTATTGGTCTATTCAGGGTTTCAACTTCTTCCTGGTTTAGGCTTGGGAGGACGCACGTGTCCAGGAATTTATCCATTTCTTCAAGGTTTACTGGTTTATGTGCATAGAGTTGTTTGTAGTAATCTCGGACGGTAGTTTGTATTTCTGTGGAATTGGTAGTGATATCCCCTTTTTTGTTTTTTATTGCATCTATTTGATTCTTCTCTCTCTCTCTTTTTTAATTATTCTGGCTAGCAGTCTATTTTGTTGATCTTTTCAAAAAACCAGCTCCTGAATTTATTGATTTTTTTCAAGGGTTTTTTTTTGTGTGTGTGTCTATCTCCTTAGTTCTGCTCTGATCTTAGTTATTTCTTGTCTTCTGCTAGCATTTGAGTTTTTTTTTGATCTTGCTCCTCTAACTCTTTCAATTTTGGTGATAGGGTGCCGATTTTAGATCTTTCCTTGCTTCTTGTGGTCACTTATTGCTATAAATTTTCCTCTAGACACTGCTTTAAATGTGTCCCAGAGACTGTGTTACATTGTGTCTTTGTTCTCGTTGGTTTCGAAGAACATCTTTATTTCTGCCTTCATTACATTGTTTATCCAGTCAACATTCAAGAGCCAGTTGTTCAGTTTCCATGAAGTTGTGTGGTTCTGAGTTAGTTTCTTAATTCTGAGTTCTAATTTGATTGCACTGTGGTCTGAGAGACTGTTTGTTATGATTTCTATTCTGTTGCATTTGCTGAGGAGTGATTTACTTCCTCAGAATTCCTGGAGAATTCTGTAGATGTCTATTCGATTTGCTTGGTCCAGATCTGAGTTCAAGTCCTAGATATCCTTGTTAATTTTCTGTCTCATTGATCTGTCAGTGGCATGCCAAAGTCTCTCACTATCATTGTTTGGAAGTCTAAGTCTCTTTGTATGTCATTAAGAACTTGCTTCGTATATCTGGGTGTGTCGTATTGGGTGCGTATATATTTAGTATCATTAGCTCTTCTTGTTGCATTGATCCTTTTGCCATTATGTAATGCTCTTCTTTGTCTCTTTGATCTTTGTTGGTTTAAAGTCTATTTTATCCAAGACTAGGATTGCCACTCCTGCCTTTTTTTGCTCTCCATTTGCTTGGTAAATCTTTCTCCATCCCTTTATTTTGAGCCTATGTGTGTCCCTACATGTGAGATGGGTTTTAACTTTTTATCCAATTTGCCAGTCTGTGTCTTTTGATTGGGGCATTTAGCCTATTTACATTTAAGGTTAATATTGTTGTGTGTGAATTTGATCCTACCATTTTGATGCTAGCCGGTTGTTTTGCCCGTTAGTTGATGCAGTTTCTTCATTGTGTCAATGCTCTTTACCATTTGGTACGTTTTTGGAGTGACTGCTACTGGTTGTTCTTTTCTATGTTTAGTGCTTCTTTCAGGAGCTCTTGTAAGGCAGGCCTGGTGGTGACAAAATATCTCAGCAATTGCTTGTTTATAAAGGATTTTATTTCTCCTTCACTTATGAAACTTAGTTTGGCTGGATATAAAGTTCTAGACTGAAAGTTCTTTTCTTTAAGGATGTTGCATATTGGCCCCCACTCTCTTCTCGTTTATAGCATTTCTGCCAAGAGATCAGCTGTGAGTCTGGTGGGCTCCCTTTTGTGGGTAATCTGACCTTTCTCTCAGGCTGTCCTTAGCATTTTTTTCTTCATTTCAATCCTGGTGAATCTGACAATTATGTGCCTTGGGGATGCTCTTCCTGAGGAATATCTTTGTGGTGTTCTCTGTATTTCCTGGACTTAGCTATTGGTGTGCTTTGTTAGGTTGGGGAAGTTTTCCTGGATGATATCCTGAAAAGTATTTTCCAGCTTGGATTCATTCCCTCCATCACATTCAGGTACACCTATCAAATGTAGATTAGGTCTTTTCACATAATCTCATGTTTCTTGGAGGCTTTGTTCATTTCTTTTCACTCCTTTTCCTCTGATCTTGCCTTCTTATTTTATTTCATTGAGTTGATCTTCAATCTCTGATATCCTTTCTTCTGCTTGGCCAATTCAGCTATTGAAACTTGTGTATGCTTACGAAGCTCTGGTGTTGTGTTTTTCAGCTTCATCAGGTCATTTGTATTCTTCTCTAAGCTGTTTATTCTTGTTAGCATTTCATCAAACATTTTTTCAGCGTTCTTAGTTTCTTTGCATTGGGTTAGAACATGCAAAGAAACTTCTCTTTTAGCTCAGAGAAGTTTGTTACTACCCACCTTCTGAAGCCTGTTTCTGTCAGTTCATCGGACTCATTCTCGATCCAGCTTTGTTCCCTTGCTGTTAAGGAGTTATGATCCCTTGGAGGAGGAGAGGTGTTCTGGTTTTGGGTGTTTTCATCCTTTTTGCACTGGTTTCTTCCCATCTTTATGGATTTATCTACCTGTGGTCTTTGTAGTTGATGACTTTTGGATAGTTTCTCTGAGTGGATATCCTTTTTGTTGATGTTGAAGGTATTTCTTTCTGTTTTTTAGTTTTCCTTCTAGCCGTCAGGCTCCTCTGCTGTAGGACTGCTGGAGGTCCACTCCAGACCCTGCTTGCCTCGGGATCACGTGCAACGGCTGCAGAACACTAAGGGTTTCTGCCAGTCTCTTCTTCTGTTATCTTCATCCCAGAAGGATACTCACCAGATGTCAGCCTGAGCTCTCCTTTATGAGGTGTCTCTTTGGATATATGGGGGTCAGGGAGCTGCTTGAAGAGACAGCTTATTGGAGCTCATATGCTGAGCTGTGAGCTCCATTGTTTCGTTCAGAACTGCTGGGTAGGGACGTTTAAGTCTGCTGCAGCGGAACTCATAACCGCCTTTATCCCAGGTGCTCTGTCCTGGGAAGGTGGGGCTTTATTTATAAGTTCCTGACATGCTGCTGCCTTTTTTTCAGACATGTCCTGCCCAGCAAGGAGGTAGCCTAGTGACAGTCTGCCAGCAGATGTGTTGCTAAGCTGCCATGGGCTCTGTCCAGCTGCTGTGTGAACTTCCTTATGGTTTTGTTTCTAGAGGTATAGTTAGAACTGCCTTGGTAATGACGGTCTGCCTCAGTAATGGTGGACTGCCTCGTTAATGGCAGACTGCCTCAGTAATGGCAGACTGCCTTGGTAGTGGCGGGTGCCCTTCCCCCCACAGAACTGGACCATCCTGGGTCCAGCTGAGCTTGCTGTGAAACTCTTTGTTCTCATTAGTTTAAAGCACTCCTTGATTTCTGCCTTAATTTCATTATTTACCCAGGAGTCATTCAGGAGCAGATTGTTCAGTTTCCATGTAGTTGTATGGTTTTGAGTGAATTTCATAGCCTTGAGTTCTAATTTGATTGTGCTGTGATCTGAGAGACTGTTATGATTTCAGTTCTTTTGCATTTGCTGCAAAGTGTTTTACCTCAGATTCTGTGATCAGTTTTAAAGTAAAATGCCATGTGGCAATGAAAAGAATGTATGTTCTGTTGTTTTGGGATGCAGAGTTCTGTAGATATCTTAACAGGTCTGTTTGATATGGAGCTGAGTTCAAGTCCTGAATATCTTTGTTAATTTTCTGTCCTGATGATCTGATATTGTCAGTGGGGCATTAAAGTTTCCCATAAAATCATGTGGCAATCCTAAGTCTGTTTGTAGGTACTAAGAACTTGCTTTATGAATCTGGGGGCTCCAGTATTAGATGCATATATATTTAGGATAGTTAATTCTTCTTGTTGAATTGAACTCTTTACCATTATGTAATGCCCTTTTGTCTTTTTTGATCTTTGTTGGTTTAAAATCTGTTTTGTAAGAAACTAAGATTATTACCCCTGCTTTTTTCTATTTTCCATTTGCTTGGTAAATGTTCCTCCTTCCCTTTATTTCTAGCCTATGTGTGTTTTTATATGTGAGATGGGTCTCTTTGAAGACAACATACCAATGGGTTTTGACTCTTTATCCAGTTTGCCATTCTATGTCTAATTGGAGCATTTAGCTTATTTACATTTAAGGTTAATAATGTTATGTGTGAATTTGATCCTGTCATGATGCTAGCTTGTTATTTTGCAGACTTGTTTTATGTGGTTGCTTCATAGCGTCACTGGTCTGTGTACTTCAGTGTGTTTTTGTAGTGGCTGGTAATGGTTGTTCCTTTCCATATGTAGTGCTTCCTTCAGGAGCTCTTGCAAGGGAGGCCTGGTGGTGACAAATTCCCTCAGCATTTGTTTCTCTGTGAAAGATCTTATTTCTTATTCACTTGTGAAGCTTAGTTTGGCCAGATATGAAATTCTGGATTGGAATTTCTTTTCTTTAAGAATGTTGAATATTGGCCCCCAGTCTCTTCTGGCTGGTAGGATATCTACTGAGAGATCTACTGTTAGTCTTATTGGTTTCTCTTTGTAGGTGACCTGGCCTTTCTCCCTGGCTGTCCTTAACATTTTTTCTTTTATTTTAACCTTGGAGAATCTGAAGATTACGTGTCTTGCGGTTGTTCTTCTCATGGAGTACCTCACTGGGGTTCTCTGGGTTTCCTGAATTTGAGTTTTGGGCTGTCTTGCTAGGTTGGTGAAGTTCTCCTAGATGATATCTTGAAGTATGTTTTACAATTTGCTTCTGTTCTCCCTATCTCTTTCAGGTACCCCAATTAGTCATAGGTTTGGTCTTTTTACATAGTCCCATCATAGTCCCATATTTCTTGGAGGTTTTGTCAATTCCTCTTCATTTTTTTTTTTAATAGTCTGCCTGCATTATTATTTCAGAAAGATAGTCTTCAAGTTCTGAGATTCTTTCCTCCACTTGGTCTATTCTGCTATTGATACTTGTGATTGCATTATGAATTTCTCATGTTGTATTTTTCAGCTTCATCAGGTTAGTAATGCTTCTCTCTAAACTGGCTATTCTGGCTGTTGGCTCCTGTATTGTTTTATCATGATTCTTAGCTTCTTTGCATTGGATTACAACACGCTCCTTTAGCACAGTAAAATTCATTATTACTTACCTTCTGAAGCCTACTTCTGTCAGTTCAGCCATCTCAGCTTCAGCTCAGTTCTATGACCTTGCTGGAGAGGTGTCGCGGTCATTTAGGGGAGAAGAAGCACTCTGGCTTTTTGAGTTTTCGGAGGTTTTGCGTTGTTATAGTCATTTGGAGGAGAAGCAGTACTTTGGCTTTTTGAGTTTTCAGGGTTTTTGCATTGATTCTTTCTCATCTTTGTGGGCTTATCTACCTTCAACTTCTGAGGTTGCTTACCTTTCAGTGGGTTTTTTATGGGATCTTTTTGTTGATGTTGTTGTTGTTACTTTCTGTTTGTTTTCCTTTTAACAGTCAAACCATTCTTCTGTAGGACTGTTGCAGTTTTCTGGGGGATTGCTCCAGACCCTAGTTGTTTTGTTTTTTACCTTACCTTGAGGTATCACCAGTTAAGCCTGCAAAACAGCAAAGGTAGCCTGCTCCTTCTTTTGGGAGTCTATCCTAGAGGGGTACTGGCATGTTTCCAGCCCAGACACTCATGTAGGAGGTGTCTAGAGACCCCTGTTGGGAGGTCTCACCCAGTCAGGAGGGACAGGATCAGGGACCTCCTTACAGCAGTCTGGCTGCTTTTTGGTAGAGCAGGTGTGCTATGTTGTGGGGCGCCCTTCCTCATTAAGACTGCTCAGACTGTCCAGAGCCAACAGGCTGGAAAGGCTGAGTTTACTGAACTGCTTAGATGTTGGCCACCCGTCCCGCTGGGGGCTTTATCCCTGGGAGGGATCAGAGATCTACCTATAACCCTGGCTGGAGTTACTGAAATTCCTGGAGTCGCTGGTGCTCACTGGCACTAACTGGTGAGGAAGGAAGGATCAGGGTCCCACTTAAAGAAAAATCTGTCCACAATCTGGCACAGCAGCCATGCTGCATTGTGGTGGACTCCTCTTGGTCCAGACTGCCTGGACTCCCTGGAGCTGGCAAGCTGGAATGGCTGTGTCAAATAAACTGCAGAAGCAGGGGCCACCTCTCCCCCAGGGCTCCATCCCAGGGAGAGATCAGAGTCCTGTTCATATAACCCTGGCTAGAGTTGTTGAAATTCCTACAAGGAGGCCCCACCCAGTGAGGAGGGATGGATTAGGGTCCCACTTAAAGAAGCAATGTGGCCATGATCTGGCACAGCAGCTGTGTTGCATTGTCAGGGACTCCTCCTTGTCAGGTGACTCTGTGGAGCTGGCAGGCTAGAGTGGCTGAGTGGACCTAACCACAGAAATGATAGCCGTCCCTCCTGCCAGGAACTTGTTTATCTGAGGCAGTCTCCAGCCTGTTGCACTGGTTGGCTGGATTTCCAATCCAGTGAGTCTTAACTCTATGAGGTACCATGGAAGTGGGGACCACAGAACAACACTGCTTGGCTCCCTGGATTCAGCCCACTTCCTAGGTGAATTTATGGATGGATCTCCTGCCTTGTTGAGGTTCCTGGGGTTGGAGTCTGTAAAACTCCTGGTCTCTGTGTGAGCCTAAGCAATTGCTCTGCCAAGACTGCACAGCTCTATGTATTGGACCCAAGGCCCTGGTGGTGTGGGCTCATAAGGAGATCTGATCCACAGGCTGCAAAGATCCATGGAAGAAATATGGTTTTCCAGGTGGGGCCGCACAATCACTCACTGCTTCCCTTGGCTGGGAATAGGGGGTTTCTTTGGCTTCATGCCACTCCCAGGTGAGCAGTGACTCCATCCTGCTTTCCTTAGTTCTCCATGGGTTGAGTTGTCCATCTAGTCAGTCCCAATGTGAGAATCTAGATATTTCAGTTAAAGGTGCTGAATTCACTCACCATTTTCATTCCTGTGGGAGAGCTGCAGACCACAGCTGCTTCTAACCAGCCATATTGGCCAAAATATCTATTTAGTTTGTTACTAACATCCTTCAGAAAATTTTATATAGAAGCCCAATGCCTGCAAATATAGTCTTGAAAAGATAAGGGGACAGATTTTTCCGCTAAGAGGGCTGAGTAGGAACAGCCCCAGTCCGCAGTTCCCAGCAAGAGTGATACAGAAGGTGAGTGATCTCCGCATTTCCAACTGAGCTACCAGGTTCATCTCATTGGGACTGGTTAAGACAGTGGGTGCAGCCCAAGGAGGGCAAGCCGACGCAGGGTGGGGCATTGCTGAAGCAGGGTGGGGTCTCGCCTCACCCGGGAAGCACCTAGAACTCCTCCTCCTAGCCAAGGGAAGCGTTTAGGGACTTTTCCTGATACTCTGGCTCAGATACTGTGCTTTTTCCACCATCTTCACAACTCGCAGACCAGGAGATTCCCTCTGGTGCCTACAACACTAATGAACCAGATTTCCAGCACAAAACTGCATGGGCATTTTAGCCACAGCAGTTTTTTTTTTTTTTTTTTTCTTATACCCCAGTGGTGCTTGGAACGCCAGCGAAACAAAACTGCTCATTCCCCTGATAAAAGGGGTTGAAGCCAGGGAGCCAAGTGATTTGGTTGGGTGGGTCCCAACCCCACGAAGACCAGCAAGCCAAGATCCACTGGCTTGAAATTCTCTCAGTCAGCACAGCAGTCTGAGCTCAACCTGGGATGGCCAAGCTCAGTGGGGAGAGGGGCATCCGCCATTGCTGAGGCTTGGGTAGGTGATTTTAACTTCGCCTATATAAACAAAGACACTGGGAAGATGACATAGTAACTGGGCGGAGACCACGGCAGCTCAGCAAGGCCTCTGTAGGCAGACTGTGTCACTAAACTCCCTTCTTGCTGGGAAGGACATCTCTGAAAAAAGGCAGCAGCCCATCAAGGACTTAAAAATAAAGCCCTCACCTTCCTGGAGCACAGCACCTGGGAAAAGGGACGGTTGTGGGTTCCGCTTCAGCAGAATTAAATGTCCCTGGCCAGCAGCTCTAAAGGGAGCAAAGGATCTCCCAGCACAGCACTCAAGCTCCGATAAGGGACAGACTGCCTTCTCAAGTGGCTCCCTGACCCCCGTGTATCCTGACTGGGAGACACATCATACAAGAGAGCTCTGGCTGACATCTGGCAGTTAACCTTCTGGGACAAAGCTACCAGAGAATGGAACAGGTAGCAATCTTTGCTGTTCTGCAGCCCCCACAGGTGATTCCCAGGCAAGCAGGGTCTGGAGTAGACCTCCAGCAAACTCCAGCAGACCTGCAGCAGAGTGGCCTGACTGTAAGAAAAACTAACAAACAGAAAAAAAAATAGCTTCAACATCAACAGAGAAAGGATGTCCACTCAGAAATCCCATCTGAAGGTCACCAAAATCAGAGACAAAAGGTAGATAAATCCAAGAAGGTAGGAGGAAACCAGTGCAAAAAGGCTGAAAACACCAAAACCCAGAATGCCTTATCCTCCAAAGAATCACAGCTCCTCACCAGCAAGGGAACAAAACTGGATGGAGAATGAGTTTGACGAATTGACAGAAGCAGGCTTCATAAGGTGGGCAATAACAAACTTCTCTGAGCTAAAGGACTATGTTCTAACCCAATGCAAAGAAACTAGGAACCTTGAAAAAAGATTAGACGAAATGCTTACTAGAATAACCGGCTTAGAGAAGAACATAAAACAACTTGATGGAGCTGAAAAACATAGCACGAGAACTTCTTGAAGCATCCACAAGTTTCAATAGCTTGAATCGATCAAGTAAGAAAGTATATCAGATATTGAAGATCAACTCAATGAAATAAAGCAAGAAGGCAAAATTTAGAGAAAAAAGAGAAGAAATGAACAAAGCCTCCAAGAAATATGGGATTATGTGAAAAGAGCAAATCTACATTTGATTGGTATACCTGAAAGCAATGGGGAGAATGAAACCAAGTTGAAAATCAGTCTTCAGGTTATTAGCCAGGAGAACTTCCCCAACCTAGTAAGGCAGGTCAACATTCAAGTTCAGGAAATACAGAGAACACCACAAAGATACTCCTCAAGAGAAGCAACCCCAAGGCACATAATGGTCAGATTCACCAGGATTGAAATGAAGGAAAAAGTGCTAAGGGAAGCCCATCAGACTCACAGCAGATCTCTCGGCAGAAATGCTACAAGCCAGAAGAGAGTGGGGGCCTATATTCAGCATCCTTAAAGAAAAGAACTTTCAACCCAAAATTTTATACCCAGCCAAACTAAGCTTTCTAAGTGAAGGAGAAATAAAATCCTTTACGGACAGGCAATTGCTGAGATATTTTGTCACCACCAGGCCTGCCTTACAAGAGCTCCTGAAGGAAGCACTAAACATGGAAAGAAACAACCAGTACTAGCCACTGCAAAAATGTAACACATTGTAAAGGTCATTGACACCATGAAGAAACTGTATCAACTAATGGGCAAAACATCCAGCTAGCTTCAAAATGGTAGCATCAAATTCACACATAACAATATTAACTTTAAATGAGCTAAATGCCCCAATCAAAAGACACAGACTGGCAAATTGGATAGAGTCAAGACCCATAGGTGTGCTATATTAGGGAAACCCATCTCACATGCAAAGACACACATAGGCTCAAAATAAAGGGATGGAGGAAGATTGACCAGGCTAATGGAGAGCAAAAAAAGCAGGAGTTGCAATCCTAGTCTTTGATAAAACAGACTTGAAACCAACAAAGATCAAAAGAGACAAAGAATGGCATCACATAATGGTAAAAGGATCAATGAAACAAGAAGAGCTAACTATCCTAAATATATATGCAGCCAATAGAGGAGCACCCAGATACATAAAGCAGGTTCTTAATGACCTACAAAAAGACTGAGACTCCAAACAATAACAGTGGGGGACTTTAACACCCCATTGTCAATATTAGACAGATCAACGAGATAGAAAATTAACCAGGATATCCAGGACTTGAACTCAGATCTAGACCAAGTGGACCTAATAGACATCTACAGAACTCTCCACCCCAAATCCACAGAATATACATTCTTCTCAGCACCACATTGTGCATATTCTAAAACTGACCACATAATTGGAAGTAAAACACCCCTCAGCAAATGCAAAAGAACAGAAATCATAACAGTCTCTCAGATCACAGTGCAATCAAATTAGAACTCAGAATTTAAAAAACTCAGTCAAACTGCATAACTACATGGAAACTGAACAACCTGCTCCTGAATGACTACCAGATAAATAATGAAATGAAGGCAGAAATAAAGATGTTATTTGAAACAATGAGAATGAAGACACAACATACCAGAATCTGTGGGATACATTTAAAGCAGTGTCTAGAGGGAATTCTATAGCACTAAACGCCCACATGAGAAGTGAGGAAAGATCTAAAATCATCACCTTAACATCATGATTAAAGAACTAGAGGAGCAAGATCAAACACATTCAAAAGCTAGCAGAAGACAATAAATAACTAAGATCAGAGCAGAACTAAAGGAAATAGAGACACAAAAAGCTCTTCAAAACATCAGTAAATCCAGGAACTTTTTTTGAAAGATCAACAGAATAAATAGACTGCTAGCCAGATTAATAAAGAAGAAAAGAGAGAAGAATCAAATAAATGCAATAAAAAATGATAAAGAGAATATCACCACTGATCCCACAGAAATACAAACTACCATCAGAGATTACTGCAAACAACTCTATGCAAATAAACCAGTACATCTAAAAGAAATGGATAAATTCCTGGACACTTACACCCTCTCAAGACTGAACAAGGAAGAAGTTGAATCCCTGAATAAATCAATAACAAGGTCTGAAGTTGAGGCAGCAATTAATAGCCTACCAACCAAAAAAAGTCCAGGACCAGACGGGTTCACAGCTGAATTCTACCAGAGGTACTAAAAAGAGCTGGTACCATTTCTTCTGAAAGTATTCCAAATAATACAAAAAGAGGGAATCCTCCCTAACTCATTTTATGAGACCAACATCATCCTGATACCAAAACCCAGCAGAGACATAACTAAAAAAGAAAATTTCAGGCCAATATCCATGATGAACATTGATGTAAAAATCATCAGTAAAATAATGACAAACCAAATCCAACAGCACATCAAAAAGCTTATCCATCATGATGAAGTGAGCTTCATCCTGATGATGCAAGGCTGGTTCAACATAAACAAGTCTATAAACGTAATCCATCACATAAACAGAACCAAAGACAAAAACCACATGATTATCTCCATAGATGCAGAGAAGGCCTTGACAAAATTCATAAGCCCTTTATCCTAAAAAAAAAAAAAACTCTCAATAAACAAGGTATTGATGGAACCTATCTCAAAATAAGAGCTATTTATGACAAACCCACAGCCAATATACTGAATGGACATAAACTGGAAGTATTCCCTTTGAAAACTGGCACAAGACAAGGATGCCCTTCCTCTCCACTCCTATTCAGTATAGTATTGGAAGTTCTAGCTGGAGCAATCAGGCAAGAAACAGAAATAAAGGGTATTCAACTTGGAAAAGAGGAAGTCAAATTGTCTCTGTTTGCAGATGACATGATTGTATATTTAGAAGACCCCATTGTCTCAACCCAAAATCTCCCTAAGATGATAAGCAACTTCAGCAAAGTCTCAGGATACAAAATCACTCTGCAGAAATCACAAGCATTCCTGTACACCAATAACACATAAACAGAGAGCCAACTCATGAGTCAACTCCAATTCACAATTGCTACAAAGAGAATAAAATACCTAGGAATACAACTAACAAGGGATGTGAAGGACCTCTTTCTTAAAGGAGAACTACAAACCACTGCTCAGGGAAATAAGAGAGGACACAAACAGATGAAGAAACATTCTATGCTCATGGTTAAGAAGAATCAATATCGTGAAAATGGCCATACTGCCCAACGTAATTTATAGATTAAATAGTATCCCCATCAAGCTACCATTGACTTTCTTCACGGAATTGGAAAAAAACACCTTAAACTTCATATGGAACCAAAAAAGAGCCCGCATAGCCAAGACAATGCTAAGCAATAAAACAAAGCTGGAGGCATCATGCTACCTGACTTCAAACTATACAAAGCTACAGTAATCAAAACAGCATGGTACTGGCATCAAAACAGAGATACAGACCAATGGAACAGAACAGGGGCCTCAGAAATAATGCCACACTTCTACAACCATCTGATCTCTGACAAACCAGACAAAAACAAGCAATGGGGAAAGGATTCCCTATTTAATAAATAGTGTTGGGAAAACTGGCTAGCCATATGCAGAAAGTTGAAACTAGATCCCTTCCTTGCACCTTATACAAAAATTAAATCCAGATCGATTAAAGATTTAAACATAAGACCTAACACCATAAACACCCCTGAAGAAAACCTAGGCAATACCATTCAGGACATAGGCATGGGCATGGACTTCATGACTAAAACACTAAAAGCAATGGCAACAAAAGTCGAAATAGAGAAATGGGATCTAATAAAACTTAAGAGCTTCTGCACAGCAAAAGAAACTATCATTAGAATGAACTGGTAACCAACAGAATGGGAAAGAATTTTTGCAATCTGTCTATTTGACAAAGAGGTAATATCCAGAATCTACAAATAACTTAAACAAATTTACAGGAGAAAAACAACCCCATCAAAAAGTGGGTGAAGGATGTGAACAAACACTTCTCAAAAGAAGACATTTATGCAGCCAACAAACACAGGAAAAAAATCTCATAGTCACTGATCATTAGGGATGCAAATCAAAATCACATTGAGATACCATCTCACACCAGTTAGAATGGTAATCATTCAAAAATCAGGAGACAACAGATGCTGTAGAGGATTTGGAGAAATAGAAATGCGTTTACACTGTTGGTGGGAGCTTAAATTAGTTCAACCATTGTGGAAGACAGTGTGGTGATTCCTCAAGGATCTAGAAATAGAAATACCGTTTGACCCAACAAGCCCATTACTGGGTATACACCCAAAGGATTATAAATCATTCTATTACAAAGACACATGCACACGTATGTTTACTGCAGCACTGTTCACAATAGCAAAGACTTGGAACCAACCCAAATGCCCATCAATGATAGACTGGCTAAAGAAAATGGGGTACACATACACTGTGGAATACTATGCAGCCATAAGAAAAGAATAAGTTCATGTCCTTTGCAGGCACATGGATGAAGCTGGAAACCATCATTCTCAGCAAACTGACACAAGAACAGAAAACCAAACACAGCATGTTCTCACTCATAAGTGGGTGCTGAAAAATGAGAACACATGGACACAGGGACAGGAACATCACACACCAAAGCCTGTCAGAGTTGGGGGTAGGGGAGGAATAGCACGGTGTGGGGGAATTGGGGAGGATAGCATTAGTAGAAATAGCTAATGTATATGACAGGGTGATGGCAAACCACCACAGCACATGTATGCCTATGTAACAAACCTGCACGTTCTGCACATATACCCCAGTACTTAAAAAAACAAAAAGGGGACAAACTGATTTTCTCTACTGTTATAATTTAATGTTTCTGAATATTTAAAAAATTTTGCTAATGAAAGCAACTCTCAGGTGTGGTTAATCTTATAATTGCATACATAAAGAAAAACATGTTTATAAATAAACTATTAAAGGATTGGTGTTTATACATTTATTTTTATATGGATCAAAAAGAAAATTAAATTTGCATGTGATAAAATAATATAAATAGGAAAAATCACTTCAGAATTTGCATTTGTACTGTAAATCCATGTTTTTGTATGATTTTTAAACTCCTAAAGTAATCTTTTCAATAAGGGCTTTATGAAAATATTTTAAAATGGAGCAGAGATGGGGGTGCGGTGGCTCACGCCTATAATCCCAGCACTTTGGGAGACCGAGGCAGGTGGATCACTTGAAGTCGGGTGTTTGAGACCAGCCTGACCAACATAGAGAAACCCCATCTCTACTAAAAAAAAAAGAAAGTGCAAAATTAGCTGGGCATGGTGGCACATTTCTGTAATCCCAGCTACTCGGGAGGCTGAGGCAGGAGAATGCCTTGAACCTTGGAGGCAGAGGTTGCTGTGAGCCGAGATCACAGCATTGCACTCCAGTCTGGGCAACAATAGTGAAACTCCGTCTTAAAAAAAAAAAAAAAAAGGAACAGAGAAATTGAATTCAAGTTATTAAGTTACCGAATACATTCTTATATAGGCACAAGGTGGCTTATATTTATACTTTCAAAAAAACTATGGAATTTTCACTTAACTGTTCTACTTTGTAAACATTTGATGTTAATGTTTTTCACCAAAAATTTAGATATAGTGTTTGTAGCTATTTCTTGGTGAATAGCTATTTTTAAATTGGAAAAATAATCTTCAGTCAGTAGAAAATGAAATAATGATTCACAAAGAAATATGTTGATTTTTTTTCTTTCAGACCTGAAGATTTTCGGCTATAAGAGAACAAGAATTTCAGAAAATCACAGTGAAGTGATTGAAACTTTATTTTGATGAGTTTCTCTAACCTACAGGATGGAGTAAAACAGCTGCTACAGTTCAGCACCTGTTATATGTGCCCAGTGTTTGTGGGGGAAGTTCAGGAAGGTATATTCCTTCAATAGGAAATCGTATTAAAATATACTATCTTATAGAATTGTTTTTACATATTCTGATTTGAATGTTATAGTTGACAATAAAATCACGTACATGGTTGACTATTTAGTCTTGCATTTAATGACAAAAAACAGATCTTGTGTATAGAATTGCAGTTACACGTTCCAAAAATGCCTCTTCATGCAGATTTTTCACAAGTTCCAGGTCACCATTCTTGCCCCCTGTGAACAAGCCTTTCCTTCACTTTTCATTTCTGTGGCTTTTTTACCTAAACTGTCATCCATCTAAATACATACTTGTAGCTTACTAGGATAAAGTTTGCCCTGAATTATTTCTAAACTGTTATCTTTTTCTGTGTCCCATATATCCTCTTGGCCCCTCATGACACCAAAATAAATAATGCCTGTCTGCTTGTTAGAAATCTCTCTTCCCTGCCTGTGATTCTGTTTGTAGACTTTCCTTACTGTTTTTCCTTGTCTGTCTTGTTGGCTTTGTTCATCTCTGTACTGGCACTTAGATTGGGGTGCTAGGATGACTACTGCTTGTAAAATATCCACTCTAGAAATTAAGATACTGAGCCACTGGGTTTGGGCATTTTACAGTGGTATTTTTTTTTTTTTTCTCCTGCCCTAGCCAATCAAGGAGTGAACTTCATACCAACTTTCCCACTCATTCAGCAAACATATACTGAGTACTGCTATATGCCAGGCACAGTGCTAGGTCCTGGGAAAACAGAAATCACACAAGTCACCCCCAGCACTTCTTTGTCCCATCAAAAAGTCTATTGTAGAATGGGATGCAAGTGTAGATAGATTTGTAAACAAGTAAAACTGGTTGTCAAAAGTGCTGATATAACTGTGAATTATGATGTAAACATGCTTAATAACTGCATTAAATAGGATATATTGCTAGTAAGCATCTGCTATGTGCCAGGCATAACCACCCTATATGAAGCATTCAGTCCTACATACTGTAATGGAGGTGTCAGACCTCCAAGTCCAAGCCTGGACGTTATAGCCTTGGTGACCTGAACGTACACCTCTGGATGGTCCCCAGGAGCCAGAAAGTCTGAAGTAACCAGATGACCACAAAGAGAAGTGAAACAACTGGTTTCTGCCTCAACTGATTGCTCTCCCCCTACAAACTTCAACCATTGTTCCTGCTCAGCCTTGCGGAATTTCACCCCTGGACATTGGATTTCTCGAGACCCCCACCCCTATAACTATGTAATTTACCTCACCCTCCCCTCTGCTTGCAGCCAATTACCCCCACCCTTATGATCATGCCTATTTGTAATAGATAACCCCTACTCTTGTGACCATGCATCCCATGATACCCTTCCCCTACCTAAAATAGATTACCACCTCGAGCTGACCACTTGCCCCAACCTATAAAATCAACTCCTCTCCCACCACCCTTGGCTTAGTCTTTTTTTGGACTCGGCCCACCCGCACCTGGTGAATAAATAGCCATGTTGCTCATACAAAGCCTACCTAGTAGTCTCTTCACGTGAGCGACATGCATGACATTTGGTGCCAACACCCGGAACTCCTATGGGAGACCAAACCCCCTGTCCCTACTCCTTGTGCTCCCTCTGTGAAGAGATCTACCTACAGCCCAGGCTCATCAGACCAGCCTATGAATACACTCACCATCCTTAGATCAGGTAAGCAGTTTGCCTCAACTCTTCTCTTTAGCCCTGCTTGCTATCTGTCAGCTTCCTTCTCCTTCCAGTTTCATTTTCCTCTCCCTTTCAGCAGAGACAAGAAAGACAGGACTTTCTATGAGGTTCATGACCGGAAAAAATCCTACATAAGGCACGGAACTGGGAAGACAGTCTTCCCTCGGTGACTGATCATTGCAGAGATGTCTGCTTTGATCACTCGACTCGTTTTCTTCAGTAACTGATCATTGTGGAGACATCTGCTCTGGCCACTCACTCACACTCGTAGGATCAACGCAGGGGATGCCCCTTTTGACTGATTCACCCCAGGTACAGACCAAGGTTTAGTCTGGGACACCTGCCAAACTGCTTGGTCGCGCACTTACTTTCCTTGTCTTTGCCACTCTTAAACTATGGGCAACGTCCCTCCCTCCATTCCTCCCTCCTCTCTCATAGCCTCCGTTATAAAAAACTTCAAACCTCTCCAGCTATATCACCTTACCTAAAACTTAAGCATCTTATCTTCCTCCGCAGTACCACTTGGCCACAGTGTAAATTGGACAATGGCTCTAAATGGCCAGAAAATGGCACCTTTGATTTTTCTATCCTGCTGGATCTAGACAACTTTTGTCGTAAAACGGGCAAATGGTCTGAAGTCCCCTATGTCCAGGCATTTTTCACTTTGCTCCCTTCCCAGCCTCTGCTCCCAATGTGACCCCTCTTAAATTCTCCTTTCTCTCCCACCTGTGCCCCCTGTCCCTACTGCCAATGCAGATTCTTCACTCAATAGACCCTTCTGACTTTTCCCTTCCCCCTCAGGCTGCTCCTCATCAGGACTAACAGAACCCTAATCTCCCCATTGCCTATCCCCTCCCTCATACCTCCTCTGTCACTTATCCCACACCTGCTCCGGGACACAATTCAGTCTTAAAACTAGCTCCTCCTCCCCCACCCAACAGTTTCCCCTTCAAGAGGTGGCTGGAGCCAGGGCATAGTCAGGGTGCGTGTTCCTTTTTCTCTATCTGATCTGTCCCAACCTGGTCAGCACTTGGGATCTTTCTCATCAGATTCCACTAAATATATCCAAGAGTTCCAATATCTAACTCAGTCCTACAGTTTAACCTGGAATGACTTAAATGTCATTCTAACCTCTACTCTTTCTCCAGATGAATGAAATAATGTTTATACTCTAGTTCACTCTTATGCTGACACCCACAGATGCCATCAGCCAGCCCTCCAAGAGGGCGTCAGGGCAGTACCTAGGGAAGAACCCCAGTGGCAATGTCAGGTGGGCTTGCCTCACATTGCCAAGCGTGACTGTATGATCTCTTCTTTAGTTGAGGAACTTAAGCAGGCAGCTTACAAAACCATTAATTATGACAAGCTTAAAGAAATAACCCAGGACAAACATGAAAATCCTGCCCAGTTACAGCCCACCTGGCAGAAACTTAGATGCTTCACAGCGCTAGACGCAGAGGGGCCAGAGGGTCACCTTATTCTCAATATGCATTTTATTATCCAATCTGCCCCAGACATTAGAAAAAAAACCAAAAACTAGACTCAGGCCCTCAAACTCCACAACAGGAATTAATCAACCTCGCCTTCAAGGTGTTTAATAAGGAGGAAGCAGCTTAGCGGCAAAGTAATTCACAGCTGCAATTGCTTCCCTCCGTGGTGAGACAGACAGCCCTGTTTCAGGAACAAGAAACTTCCAGGCACCGAGGCTACTGCAGTCAGGTGCTCCATCAAGCCATCCTCCTCCTTGCTTCAAATGCCAAAAAACTGGCTACTGGGCCAGGGAGTGCCCACAGGCTGGGGCTCCATCCTGCTTCAAATGCCAAAAGCTTGGACTCTGGGCTAATGAATGCTCACAGCCCAAGGCCTCCTCTAAGCTGTGTCCTGCCTGTGGGGAACTCCACTGAAAATTGGACTGTCTGGCTCATATTACAGCCACTCCCAAGGTTCCTGGAGTTCAAACTCAATATTCTCCAGCTAACTCCTTTCCAGAACTTCTCAGCTTAGCAACTGAAGATGGATGCTGCCCGACTGCTTCAGAAACCCCCTGGGCCGTCACGGATGCTGAGCTTTGGGTAACTCTTGCATGGAGGGTAAGTCCATCCCCTTTGTAGATTTGGGGGCGCCACCCACTCCACATTACCTTATTACCTTCTTTTCAAGGGCCTGTTTCCTTAGCCCCTAAACTGTTGTGGGAATTGACAGCCAGACTTCAAAACCTCTCAGAACCCCCAACTCTGGTGTCAGCTTGGCCAACACTCCTTTACCCACTCCTTCCTAGTCATCCCACATGCCCCCTTCCCTTATTAGGGTGAGATATTTTAACTAAATTATCTGCTCCCCTGACTATTCCCAAACTACAGCCACATCTCATAGCTGCCTTCTTACCTGACCCAAAGCCACCGCACAACCTCCCATCACATCTCCTCACCTCGACCCACAGGTATGGGACACCTCTACTTCATCCTCAGCAACTGAGCAGGCACCTGTCAATATCCCCTAAAACCCAATCACCCCTGTCCTGCCCAACACCAATACCCCATCCACCAACAAGCTCTAAAAGAACTAAAACCTGTTATCACCCATTTATTACAACATGGTCTCCTAAAGCCTACTAACTCTCCTTACAACTCTCCTATCCTGCCTGTCCAGAAACCAGACAAATCTTACCAGCTGGTCCAAGACCTTCACCTTATCAATCAAATTGTCCTTCCTCTCCATCTTGTAGTGCCAAACCCACATACTCTCTTGTTTTCAGTTCCTCCCTCCACTACCTATTATTCTGTATTCAATCTCAAAGGTGTCTTTTTTACCATCCTCTGACACCCCTCCTCCCACTTAGCCTTCACTTCGACTGACCCTGACACCCACCAGTCACAACTCACCTGCACTGTCCTGCCTCAGGGCTTCAGGGACAGCTCACACTACTTCAGTCAGGCTCTCGATCACAGCCTGCTCTCTTTCTGTCCCACAACTTCTCACCTTATTTAATGCATGGACGACGTCCTCCTGTGCAGCCCCTCTTATGAAGCTTCTCAGCAACGATACTCTCCTTCTTCAGCACCTAATCTTAAAGGGAGATCGCATGTCCCCTTCTAAGGCCCACATTTCTCCTCCATCTGTCACCTATCTGGCCATCATCCTCCAACAGAACACCCATGCTGTCCCCATCAACCATATCCAGTTAATCTCCTCCACCCCAACTCCCTCTACCAAACAGCAGCTCCTCTCTTTCCTAGGTGTAGGCCGATACTTCCGCCTTTGGACACCAGGTTTTGCCATTCTAACCAAACTTCTATATAAGCTCACCAAGGGAAACTTATCCAATCCCACAGATTCTAAATCCTTTCCTCACTCCTCCTTTCACCCTTTAAAGACAGAAACTGCTCCCACACTAGCTCTCCCAAACTCATCTTCCCTTTTCCTTATCCACTGCTGAAATTCGGGGTGGTACAGTTGGAGTTCTTACACAAGAGCCAGGTCCGTGGCCTGTGGTCGTCCTCTCTAAACAACTATCTCCCTGTCCTGGGCGGGGCCTTCATATCTGCGTGCAGCAGCGGCCTCTGCCCTGCTCCTTCTGGAGGCTTTCAAAATCACAGGCTATGCCTCACTCACTCTCTGCAGCTCTTACAACCTTCAGGCTTTAGTAACCTCTTTGCATCTCCCACATCTGTTACCTTCCCCACATCTTATCCAACTTTATTCACTCTTTATTGAAACTCCCACTGTGGCTATTGCACAGGGCCTCGATTTTAATCCAGCCTCTCATGTAATACCAAACATAAACACAAGCTCCGAACCCCATGACTGAATCTCCCTAATCCATACAGCATCCTCCCCCTTTCCACATGTTTCTCTTTCCCATTCCAGGTCCAGACCACACCTGGTTTATTGATGGCAGTTCTTCAAAGCCCAGTCAGTTGACACCGGCTAACGCTGGCTATGCGGTTATTTCCCACTCATCTATGATTGAGGCTGCTACACTCCCTCCCTCTACCACGTCTCAGCAAGCTGAACTAATTGCTTTACCCTGTGCTCTTACTCTTGCTAAGGGACTACATGTAAATGTCTATACTGACTCTAAATACACCTTCCACATCCTACACCACCGTGCTGCCATATGAGCAGAAAGTGGCTTTCTCACTACGCAGGGATCTTCTATTATCAATGCTTCTTTAATACAAGCTCTCCTTAAAGCTGCCCTTCTCCCAGCCAAGGCTGGAGTCATCCACTGTAAAAGACACCTAGAAACAGAAATTCCATTTGACCCAGCAATCCCATTGCTGGGTATATATCCAAAGGATTATAAATCGTTCTACTGTAAGGACACATGCACACGAATGTTCATTGCAGCACTGTTTACAATAGCAAAGACCTGGAACCAACCCAAATGCCCATCGACAATAGACTGGACAGGGAAAATGTGGCACATAT